>NC_056735.1:1004211325-1004403825 GCF_019279795.1 Protopterus annectens | reverse complement strand
CAATTGAAAAACAAAATTACAGTCTCCACTTTTGAACAAAATTCATGACACAGAAGTAATCTCCCCTTCCCCATGCCACTTTTTACTTGTAACTTTTGAGCAGAAGATATTTTGTGAATCTTAATGCTGCCATAAGAAAGTGCAGCAAGAACATTTTAATTTTAGACTGAGACCATGACATATATTCTAAGCATATGCTAGCAAAAAGTAACAAAAAAATTGTTTCAAGCATAAATGTGGGAAACAAAGTTGATTGGAATACAGGTAACATGGATACTATAAACTGAATCGTGGGACCAAATGCTAACATATTTGGCAGATCTAATTGTGTTCAGTATTGTTCTTCTGGTCTTTGACGGAACTGAATGTTGCCGCTGTGCAGCACATTTGCTTTTTAATTTCATTTATTGGTGGGCTGATCTAAATGTTTCCTTTTAATCTGCATGCTGTATCATATGCAAATATTACAGGGCAACACAATAATTAAAAGTACATAGTAATACTAAAGAGACTGCCACATCATAAGCAAACAATATCTCTTAATTGTACCCACTTATGAGGAACAGTTGCCATTTTGTGTCTTAAAAACTCCCTCTTTTGTGCTGTTCCACAATGAAATTTGTTTTAATTACCATCCATCAGAAACAGTGATGCATCAAATTAATTTATGAAAATGGTTAAGTTGTTATGTGTTTCACATTTAGCCCATTTGTTCCACATTATGACAGGTTCAAACCTCTCAACTGTACAGATTTTAGCGGAATGTCAAGATTTTGGCCTCATATTTTTTGTCCATTTTTCGTAAAATTGTTGTTTTCTGGCAAATTAGTGGCAATTCATTAAAGAATGAAATTAGAAAATAATGACAGACATTTGATTTTAAAACTTCCGAACCTTCAAAAGATTCATGCTAATACAAAACATGTTTTTCTATCAACTTTCTAAGTTTGTAAGAGCAATATTTAAAAATTGTCCATATTTCTGGACCTTTGTCCCACTTTCATTTATGGCTTTGTCTAGATTTCTTGCTCTAACAGGTTGAGAGGTATGCAGGTAGTGTTCCCCATTTAGCCCATTCTATCTACATTATGGGAGGTAGTGTTCCACATTTAGCCAATTTGTTCCACATTATGGAAGGTAGTGTTCCACATTCTGCACATTTCTTCCAGATTATGGGAAGAAGTGTCCCACATTTAGCCTATTTGTTCCTCATTGATGGTAGTGTTCCACATTTAGGCCATATACTCCACATTATGGGAGGTAGTGTTCCACATTTAGCCCATTTGTTCCACACTTTGGATATGGTAGGTTAAGAGCTATGAGCAGAACAGAGATTTAGCAGAGTTTGGATGCAATTTTTTTTTCCTAACCACGTTTTAAAGGATAGGTTGCAAAGCAGTTACTTATTTGCAAGTTGCCTGTGTATATAGTAGATAGTTACTTCTGCATTTTGAAAAAGGCAAAGATAGTGCATTTGCTGTCCACCAGAAAGTTTTTCTGCTGTGTTACTGAATATACATCAGTGCTCCGAAAATCTATAGCAGTGAATGGCTGTGTGCTCTCATTGCATACTGTTTCCTAAATAAGTTTTAAAAATGTATATAATATTACAACATATTAACATATTTCAAGTTGCTTTTGCCTGTGGTGGTTGATTGTTGCATATTTGTGCATTTATTGAGCCACAAAACTGGCTGAACCCCAGCACATTGCATCATCAGGTCCAAATCATCCAAACAGAATGTTTATGTGTTGGATTTTAGTTTTAAGTGAACTCCCGTCTTCTGGCAGCTATATATATTATAGTTTTTCACCTGTTGTATCTTTCTATTGTGCATGTTCTCTATGACTTGTGAATACTAGAATGGTATGGAGGACTTGAGACAGTTTTGTTACAGGTGGGGGACATTTACTTTCACTTTCTGTGCACTGGAACCCAGGAGGAACCATACAGCAGTAATCACCAACACAGGGGGAGGGGTTGACATAATGCTTAAGGTCGTTACATCGCAGAAACAAACTACATGGTTTGATTCTGACCACTGGTTGTTGGCAAGGCTTGTAATAGTCTGCAGACTGGAAGCCTAGTATTTAATGACATTTACTGTAATGACGTCAGGTTATGGTGCATTTTATCCAGTGCCATGTTAGTAACTATTAATTTGACACCATAACTATTTACAGACTCAGTGTTACTTAAAATTATTTGCAACTCTCACATAATAAACTTCATAATTGTTTTTCTTTTTCCTTTTTTTTTTTTTTATTTCTACATGGCTTTCATCTTCTCTTATTCTAAACTGTTTTCCATTCATTACCTTTTCTTAAAACAAAGAATTCAGACAAAAAATGCTGAGGAGAATGGAAAGTGGACACACACACTTCTATTTTATTCAGCCTATGGATGAAGACAGATAATTTAGATTGTCCGGGTGCAGGACTTGTATTTATTTATTTAATTTTGGGAAGGGTGCAGGTTCTAGTTCCAGTTCTAGGATTTTTCTGACTGCATTGTTTAGCTAATAAGCCAATCTGTGTTTTGTTCCTGAAGCCTCTATAATGGATTTTTTCATTTTCTAAGGGATTTCTAGTCCATGTTTCCATTTGCAATGTCTTCTCTTGACATTTTTTGCTCCATATGCTGACATATATATAGACCAATGGGTATGACTTTTTGTGCAGAGATATAATAATGCTACTGATCATTTTCTTACAGAGAACAGTAACTTGGAGTTTGACTCAGAATTAGTCTGGCATAAACGTTGAGAGAGGAAGGCTTCAGAAGAAATGAAGATGTCATACTTTCTTCTCTACTCCAGTTTACATTATACGTTCTCTAGTAATGTAATTTAAATATTTAGCATATATTATATTGACAGGATTAGAATAGTACTAGTGCCAGGCATCAAGTTACAGTTGAATGTGGGTTAGAAACAGTTGTACATGATCTCTGAATTTGTGCCATATGGCAAAGAAGATATTAATGTACATTTTGCTTCTTCTTTTCTAATCTTTTGCATACGTACTGGGAGACTTTAACAAAGGCAACCATGCTTCCAGAGTTTATCAGAGCTTGAATCTCTCTTCCTTAAAAAAAATATATATATATATATATATATATATATATATATATATATATATATATATATATATATATATATACAGTACACTGTATTAGCTTGGTTGTAACATAGTGACATACTGTGGAACAATTATTCTAGCTGTAAACCTATAATACTATATAGGAGCAACTTCCTCTGGAGCATGCATTTCAGTTTTCACATTTCTAATGCTAGCATTCTCAGTATGTGTAGGACGTAGCTTAGCAATATGTCCCCTCCTTTCCTCATATATTTCAAATACATTAGCACATTGCCTGCACCTTTTATTTTGCAGAAGATGGCAGACTTCTACCTACAATTTAAGTCTTAGATGCAGGCTATTTTGTTTTTAAACACTGTGCCATTAACTAATAAGTGTTATACTGAAGTTACTAGCTCACCAGAGTTCTTGGGATAATTTTTCAATAACCATGTTGCTTATAGTACTAGCAAGGGCAAAGCTCTTTTTAATCTGCTTAGTTCTAACATTTTCACCTTGCTCTTTATGTCAGGCTCTTATCACAGTTTTAAAATGTGTTGCAAATCATACATTTACACTTTTAACAGGTTGTTAGCATTACAAGTCAATTTATAAACTTGTATTACTTGTACCAGATGGTATTCCGACCCCAGGTAAAACTTTTTTCTTAAGTTTGTCAAAGTATGTGTAATCAGTTCCCTTCACGTCTTCATACTTTTTTCAGTGACTCTCCTTTCACCTGAGGTGACAGGACTTTCTGCCCAGTATGTGCAGTCTCAGTTTTCTGGGGTGGCATAGAGCTCAAACACCATCAGTTAGGATTCTAAGTCATCCACAATCTTGGGATTCATAGCTATATTGGCCAGTACAACTAGCTGTTACTGCAATTGTGATAGCTTCTTGTCCACCTCTAACTTTGATTCAGCAAATCATTTCATTAAATCTGTAGTTTGGAAAATATAACTGATGATTATTATGAATGCAGATAATAATAATGCACATTTGTTAACCAGGTAAGCCCAGTGGACACACAGTTCCTTTTCAGATGCAACCCAGGAGCATTCTCTGCTTAAGTGACTTGTTAAAGGTCACACATTAGGCAAATTGTAGCTGAGGGAATCAAACCCTGGGCCACAGGAACTAAAGCTCACAGCCTTAGTTCTCTGCACCAACTGCCAGACAGAATGGGCTATGCAAAGACAAAAGATGCACTACACTGAGGGAAATGAAGATGAAAATAGAAATATAGGTTCATAGGCAGTTGCTAGACATGCAGTCAGTGACACCATTGAGGATGTTAGACCAGTTTACCAATTATCCCAGAGTACTGCCAAGTTAATGATTATCTCAGAGTCATACAGTAGGCAAATGGAGGCTGAAAGAGTCATACACTTGTAACATGTAGTAACATCTTAATAGCTGTTACCCTTAAATCTGTTTGCTGATTACCAGAAGAGAAATCAATGGAATTATCATTTGGGAAAGAACAGTGGATAAGCATGAAGACATGATTCAATTCATGAAAATCTATCAGTTGAACTAGTAGTGAAAAGAAAAAGAAAGTCATACCCCTTAACCTCTTAGCACAAGAAATCTGGACAATGCCAAAAGGAATGGGGGGAGGGCCCAAAAATAGGGACAGATTTTAAATGTCAATATTATAAATTTAGAAACTTGTTAGAATAAAAGGTTTTGTATTGATATGCATTTTCTGAATGATATGAAGTCTAATATTCAAATCTGTCTCATTATTAAATGGTGTCAATACTCAATGATTTGCCAGAAAAAACAGAAATTTTATGAGGAACAGATCAAAAATGGGAGTAAAAAATGGGCATTCCCTGAAAATTTGGACAGTTGAGAGGTATGAAGACAGTTACAGTGGAGCTGTAGATCTAGAGAGTAGAGGAACAGTAAAACACAAAGGCAAGAGAAGCAGCTTAAGGAAGGTAATTTGTTGAAGTACTGTAAAGTAGAAAATAAGTAGTATTAAAATGCTGCCAAAGTGTTATACAAATACAGAACCATCAGAAGGAAAATGTTATCAGAGCTGTCATTTTAGGACATTAGAAACAGAGGCATCCACAGAGATAGGACTGCAGAGAATAATTATTAATTATTATCTTTTTTCAAGTGTCGTTTTATATTTATGAATTTAGCCCTGGCTCCTAAAGTGCTGTACATCAAAACATATGCTTTGTCACTAAGATGGTTATCTATTTTTTAAATTTCTTGTATGTTTGTTGACTAGAGTTAGCTTAACAAGGCCTATAACCTGTTTTTAGAGGAGACCCTAAGTGTTATTTCTGCTGAATGGAGATAATTGTCTATGATACTGTGGGAATTGCATATAATGAACTGCCACTCATTGGCCAAGAGAGGGGCAGCTAGTATGTTCCTGGGGTTGGTGATGTTGAATGTTCATTGTGGAGAAAGGAGTGAATACAGTGATGAAAGAGAACACCATTTTTATGGCAGTAGCATTTTCTTCAGTTGGATTTGTGATTGAGGTGATGTTACAGTTGGCTGGACATGGCAGTTGATTTCAGCAGTGTTAGTGGAGCAGCAGGCAGCACAGTCACCTTTGATGCAGTAGGCTGTGGGTTTTATTTCCACACTAGGTAGATTGATTGTTAACAATACAGTGCAGCATAAGGGGGTGATGCACTCCTGATTGTATTGCACTGTAGATGAAATGTTAAGTTGAGGCTCCACTTGCCAGAGTTGGCGGTTGCTAAGGTTGTAAAAGATCCCATAGCACTTATTGAAAAGAGTAGGGGCCCTTTATTTAGGGTTTGGGCATTAGTATAATACTTAAGGTGTTTACCTCATAAACACAATGCACTGGAATGGATTATCACCTATAAAAAGGAAACTGGCTAGGCTTAAAAACAGCCTACAACAGCAGCTAGCCTAGCACTTACTTATGACTTAAGCGGATAATAGGAATGACAAGCTAGACTGATGTTCATTATAGGTTCATAGTTCCATAGGAGGTTACTAGGCTAATAGGCCTGGGGCTTTTACAAGCCTAGCCATGTAAAAACCTGAATACCCTTATTGACCAAATTTAGACAGATGTTTGCAGAGCGATACTGTGATCACTACCAACTGCCGGTGTCCATGAAGGACATAAATGCCACCCCCAAGAAGAATATATGGTCACCTATCCATTTGGCAAGGTTGTACTTGAATGGGGTCATTGAGGAGCTCTGCTTGACATGGAGTGGGAGCTTGTTCCAGAAGAGCAGTAATCACTGGGAGATATATCTGTCTCTCCAGCATGTTTTGTTGATGTCACAGGCTAGGTTGAGATCTCTGGAGCGACTTACTCTTGTCCTGCTTGATTTGCAGATGTGCAGCAATTCCATTAGGGTCCAAGAATGCTCTGTAGGCCAAACACAGGTGGCCTGTCAGTAGCCTCTATGATACAGAGTAAAGTGACAGGAATTTTAGTCTTTCCATGTATGTCAGGTTTTGGAGGCCCTGGATTCTCTTGGTAAGAAACCTCTGTGGTCTTTCCAGTTGCTGCAGGTGTCTGGAGAGGTAAAGGAGCATTGTACTCAATTAGTGGTCTGATGAGGGTCAAGTACAGAGGAGCTATAACCCCCCACGGTCTTGTATGCGATGCCCTAATTTATGAGATGCACAATGTAGAATGCTTTTCTTACCACTATGGACACATGATGATTGAAGTTTAGATTGCTATCAGCCTGTGTTTCCAAGTCTCACACCACTGAGTTTGTGCTTAAAGGGGTGCTATCTTTATCATAATTAGCAGGGGTACTTCTTTGCCAAAGGGGATAATGAGGCATTTTTTTGTGTTAAGTTTTAATCCATGAGTTTGGCACCAATCATTTGTCTGCATCAGCCCTTTCTGTAAAATGTTAACATTGTTGGGGGACGGTTTACCTTTGGATTTCTGAAAGCAAATTTGTCGAATGTGCACATCCGTGAACCGTTTACACGAAAACTGAAGCACCGACTTCCAGAAATGTCGAATAAATATCGAATTTCAACATTTCCCATTGCTCCACCACTGAAACAAGCACTACCATGGGTCAAAAAGGGGGCGAGATTTTGGAATTCGGTGCTTTGGTTTTCGCGGTTTCAGAATTTTGTGGTTTGCAGTTAGTGGCAACAGTTTCAAAGATGTTAACTGTCGAACATTCAAAGGTAAACCTTGGAGGACTCTATGATTGTGCCCAGTTTATAGTCATCTGCAAACTTGGTAAGCCACAATCCATCTACCTTTGCCTGGACTTCAGAGAAATAGATTCCAAACAGTAGAGGGCCCAGCACAGATCCTTGTGGTAACCCACTGGTAACTGGTCTGTTGGTGGAGGTGGACTCCCCAACTTTGACAGTGTGCATTCTGTCAGTGAGACAGTTTACTACCCATTTAGTAATGTATGGGTTGATCCCAAGCTGGGAGAGCTTCTTCAAGATACCTGAATGTGAGATTGTGTTAAAAGCCTTGGCTAAATCAAGATAGATGGTATGTACCATTTTGCCTCATCCAGGGCTTTGGTGATATCAAAGAAGTCCACCAGGTTTAATAAGCAAGCTCTACCCTTGACAAAGCCAAACTGGGTTGGGTCCATGGGCACCGGAACCATAGAACGAGGGTGAGGGACCCCCCACCACCACTTTTACAGCTGCAAGACCTGTCCTTTGGGGAAAAGTTAATGAAGCAACATACCAGAAAAATTTAGTTTTTCTTTAAGAAAGACTCAAAACATGGATTCCCGGGCATGCTTAACACATGATAATGTGGATTTAAATGGAAGTAACTAACTAGCTTAGCCGTTCCATTGGTAATCACACATTTGTGCCCAAGAGTTTCCAAGTGCTGCCAGAGTCATGCTATGGCAAGGATATGATGTTTTCTTATCATATTTAGGTTTTCCTCTTAGTTTTTTATTTCTTATCATATTCAGGTTTTCCTCTTCGTGCTTCAGTACACATTGCTGCTGCAGAAGTAACTAACTAGCTTAGCTGTTCCATTGGTGGTAATCACACATTTTGTGTCCATCATTTCTTATCATATTCAGGTTTTCTTCTTAGTGTATTAGTATACATTGCTGCTCCCAGAGTCATGCTTCCTTATTAGATGCAGTTTTTAAGGAGCCTGTGTGTGTGTGTGTGTGTGTGTGTGTGTGTGTGTGTGTGTGTGTGTGTGTGTGTGTGTGTGTGTGTTACAGTTTTTAAGGGGTATGTGTGGGCTCAATGTTAAAGGAGTGTGTGTTACAGTGTTTAATGTGTGTGTGTGTGTGTGTGTGTGTGTGTGTGTGTGTGTGTGTGTGTGTGTGTGTGTGTGTGTTACAGTGTTTAAGGTGGGGGTATGTCGGTGTGTGTGTTACAGCGTTTAAAGTGTGTGTGTGTGTGTGTGTGTGTGTGTGTGTGTGTGTGTGTGTGTGTTACAGTGTTTAAAGTGGGGGTGTGTGGGTGTGTGTGTTACAGTGTTTAAGGTGTCGGTGTGTGAGTTTGTGTGTTACAGTGTTTAAGGTGTTGGTGTGTGAGTTTGTGTGTTACAGTGTTTAAGGTGTGTGTGTGTGTGTGTGTGTGTGTGTGTGTGTGTGTGTGTGTGTGTGTGTGTGTGTGTGTATGTGTGAAATGCCCCAGTTAGGTATACCTGGTGGTTAGTGTTACCCAGACTCAAACCCTGCACCTTAGATACAGGGAACGAAAGGCTGAATTCCCTACCCATACCACCACTTGTGCTTCAGGGAGTTGAGCCCATAGCTCTCAACTGTCCAGTTTCTCACAGAATATTTGCCTCATACTTTTGGTGTGTTCCTCTTAAAATTTTTGGATTTCTGCCAAATCAGTGAGAACTAAATTCACTAAATATTGAAGCCCTTTAAGTTTCAGTCTTTGTATCTTTCAGGAAACACACGGTAACACAGAACACTTTATTTTAGCAACTTTCTAAAATTATACAGACAATATTTACATGTGTCCCTGGTTTTGGGCCTTTGCCCCCTCCAAATAATTTTTTTTTCCAGATTTCTTGTGCTGTGAAGTTGAGAGATTTAGTTGAGTGTCAAGTGGATTTTATAAGGAACTGAGAGCTTCAAGGGAAGACAAGTTTAGTGCGGCTTATGCTAAGCTGTTTGCATTGTAAGTTGCAGAAGACTGTGGATTCTACTCCCACTGTATGCAGATGGATCTCTGATACTGTACTGTGTTGTACTTTAAAGGGAGTGGATGCTGCAGTCCTGTGAATGTCCTCCTTTGGAGGAGTTACCTAGTAACTATGAACCTGTTATCAGTTTGTCATCCATTCCCAATTGCAATATTACTATCTTACCATTTTTTTTAATGTAACAGGCAATTTATTCTTCAAGGGCAGCAGGCACTTTATTTGTAGATGAAACAATGAAATATAAAGTTATTTGGTAGAAGCAACCTCTTCATTAGTTACAGATGCCTTTAATGTCGAATTATTTCTATGACTCACTTCTGCAAAGATTTTGCATATTTATTGATAATGGTGGATTGTAATGACAGAAGTTTGAGTGGCCTTTTATGGTTGAAATTTTCTGAAATGGGTAGTTTAGTCATTATTGGTTCATACATTTTGTTTCATTGCTTACTAGAACACTGTTCAAAACTACAAATTTAAAGCACATTCTAACAAGTGGTGCTGTATTATACAAGGAATGTAATTTAATACAATCAGGAAGGTAAATAAAAAAATGCATACATGTATGCATAGCCCTAAAAACGTGTAAGGAGCCTTCAGTTTGAAAACAGCCCCGAGGTAAGCTTGGTCCTCCACTGGACGGATGCAAAATGAATGTGGGTTTTCATGCCATTTCAATGAATATGAGTTTCAAGGGCAGAGAAGTTTACTGCTCATGCTAAGTCTGTTTTCATTGGAAGACTGTATTGTTTGTTTAGCAAATGGCTCAGTGTTTGAAACTCAAGTGTCCATCATTATTTAAGTTTTGCAGTCCTCATAAAGTGACAGAAAATCACACATATTAGGAGCAGACCAAAAATATGACACAAAATCAGTGACAGTCAAACATATGCTCTGATTTCTAAACCTCATAGGGCAAGAATTGGGAGAAAGTATGAAAGGCTCAAAATCATGGGCAGATTTTAAGCTTTACTCTTGCCACCAAAGCAATGGATGAAGGTATAAAAAAAAAAAAAAAAAAGTAAAAGGGAATACCAAAGGGCTTTGGCTGACTAAGTTTAGGAAGGTTTGTCCCAAACAATAATTGGTGCCAGAATCATGAATTGAAACTAAATTTCAAAAAATGCATTCCTTTTGGAAGTCATCTATTCCAGGGAACTGCCAAATTGACAATGCCCCCTGCGAACTGACCCAGTTGTTTGTCATTTGGGAACTTGTGTGTACAGTGACCTAACGTTTGACCAACATATGTCCAGAGTCATAAGAAAGTCTTTCTATACTGCACAGCTTATAAACAAATTGATTGTGACTAGATCTAGAGATGTTGTTGGCCCCCCCTTACAAAGCCTTCATTAGGTCAATAATTTTGTATAATGCCCACTTTGGCATGTATCTGTCCAGACCCATGCAACAATTGGAATATCCACAGAGGTACCTTACTAAAAGGATATAAGTCCAAAACAACAGGTCTTGCGTGGACCACCTCAAAAGTTTATCACTATACTCAGTATCCTACAGTGTTCTTAGAGGTGTTGTGTCTAACATACAAGGCATCTTCTGACTTAATACAGATGGACCTACTGAACATCAGAAAGTCAAATGGCATCAGAAATACTCCAGGTATCTAAACTGAATGTTGTGGAGAGATGGATATATATCACAGAGGCTACCACTGTTCCAGAACAGACTATCCATTCAAGTAAAACAAAGCTCATCCCTGTCCATATTCAAATGCAACTTGGATCTAAGGATGGGTAATAGAAAACGTGCTCCAGGAATGCACCTTGTGCCACTAATGGATAGAGGCAGTTCCTAAATACTGCATCCCTTACACGGGTCTCCTCAAATTATCTATGGTATGATCACAGTTATTGACACTAGGGCAAATATACAATTATCAGCCATGGGATAGGTAAGACCAATCAGGAAATGTTAATTCAAGCACGTAAAGGGAATTGGCTAAGCTTAAAATGTGCTCCAAGTAAACCTATGTTGTTGTAGTAAATAGTTTTAAAAAATTGCCCGTTTTAGATCACTAAGTGGCCCTCTCACCCTCTGCCCCCCACCCCCAGTCTTCACCAGCTTCCGGTGCCTATGGTTGGGTCAAGAGTTTTAAGGTCACCTATGTCCTTGTGGATAAGGTCCTTGATGATTCTTTCCATGGCCTTGCGGATAAGGCTGGTTAGGCTTATGGGTCGATAGTTCCAGGGGTCAGTTGAGGGACTTCCTTTGTGCAAAGGGATTACTGTTGCTGTTCTCCACTCTGCCAGGACAAAGCCAGTATCTGATGTTGTCTCTTTCATTCTTCCTCACCACTGAGTTTAGAATCCAACCCTCGGATCTGACTCAGTCGTTCTTCTCGTAGATTTTGGATCCAAGCCTCTAGCTCCTCCCTTTACCCATTATCCTCCAGTATTTCCTCCAAGTCCTAAGATCTCATTCGCTGCATTCAAGACCAGATGAGTGATCCAGCCTAGCAATATCCTTTTTGCTTATTGCTGTCTTCTCAGAACTTAGTTAATGTGCCCTCCCTCGTTAGTTGTTAGTGTTGTATTTGGTATAGGTTTAGATAGTAGGTATAGTTAGGATAGTTTAAATAGTTTATTCTTTATATTCTTAGTGTGCATAGTGTTCAATTTATATAGGATAGATGGTAGTTAATTAAGATTCTTAAATAATTAAATTAGTTTAAGACATTTGAAAAAGTAAGATATTTAAAACAGTTAAAGTTATATATTTTTTGGTGCAAATTCTTTAGTGTTTAGGATTTGTAAGTTTCTGCTGGAGTCAGGGACTTTGTATGTGTGTGCATCGTGTGTGTGTGTGTGTGTGTGTGTGTTTGTGTGTTTGTGTGTGTGTGTGTGTGTGTGTGTGTGTGTGTTACAGTGTTTAAGGTGGGTGTGTTACAGTGTTTAAGGTGGGGGTATGTCGGTGTGTGTGTTACAGCGTTTAAAGTGTGTGTGTGTGTGTGTGTGTGTGTGTGTGTGTGTGTGTGTGTGTGTGTGTGTGTGTTACAGTGTTTAAGGTGTGGGTGTGTGTGTTACAGTGTTTAAGGCGTCGGTGTGTGAGTTTGTGTGTTACAGTGTTTAAGGTGTTGGTGAGTGAGTTTGTGTGTTACAGTGTTTAAGATGTGAGTGTGTGTGTGTGTGTGTGTGTGTGTGTGTGTGTGTGTGTGTGTGTGTGTGTGTGTGTGTGTGTGTGTGTGTGTGTGTGTGTATGTGTGAAATGCCCCAGTTAGGTATACCTGGTGGTTAGTGTTACCTAGACTCAAACCATGCACCTTAGAAACAGGGAACGAAAGGCTGAATTCCCTACCCATACCACCACTTGTGCTTCAGGGAGTTGAGCCCATAGCTCTCAACTGTCCAGTTTCTCACAGAATATTTGCCTCATACTTTTGGTGTGTTCCTCTTAAAATTTGTGGATTTCTGCCAAATCAGTGAGAACTGAATTCATTAAATATTGAAGCCCTTTAAGTTTCAGTCTTTGTATCTTTCAGGAAACACACGGTAATACAGAACACTTTATTTTAGCAACTTTCTAAAATTATACAGACAATATTTACATGTGTCCCTGGTTTTGGGCCTTTGCCCCCTCCAAATAAATTTTTTTTTCCAGATTTCTTGTGCTGTGAAGTTGAGAGATTTAGTTGAGTGTCAAGTGGATTTTATAAGGAACTGAGAGCTTCAAGGGAAGACAAGTTTAGTGCTGCTTATGCTAAGCTGTTTGCATTGTAAGTAGCAGAAGACTGTGGATTCTACTCCCACAGTATGCAGATGGATCTCTGATACTGTACTGTGTTGTACTTTAAAGTGAGTGGATGCTGCAGTCCTGTGAATGTCCTCCTTTGGAGGAGTTACCTAGTAACTATGAACCTGTTATCAGTTTGTCATCCATTCCCAATTGCAATATTACTATCTTACCATTTTTTTTAATGTAACAGGCAATTTATTCTTCAAGGGCAGCAGGCACTTTATTTGTAGATGAAACAATGAAATATAAAGTTATTTGGTAGAAGCAACCTCTTCATTAGTTACAGATGCCTTTAATGTCAAATTATTTCTATGACTCACTTCTGCAAAGATTTTGCATATTTACTGATATTGGTGGATTGTAATGACAGAAGTTTGAGTGGCCTTTTATGGTTGAAATTTTCTGA
Organism: Protopterus annectens; assembly: GCF_019279795.1. Taxonomy (NCBI): domain Eukaryota; kingdom Metazoa; phylum Chordata; order Ceratodontiformes; family Protopteridae; genus Protopterus; species Protopterus annectens. Next base: position 1,004,390,437 of record NC_056735.1, on the reverse strand, counting down.
AATGGGTAGTTTTGTCATTATTGGTTCATACATTTTGTTTCATTGCTTACTAGAACACTGTTCAAAACTACAAATTTAAAGCACATTCTAACAAGTGGTGCTGTATTATACAAGAAATATAATTTATACAATCAGGAAGGTGAATAAAAAAACGCATACATGTATGCATAGCCCTAAAAACGTGTAAGGAGCCTACAGTTTGAAAACAGCCCCGAGGTAAGCTTGGTCCTCCACTCAACGGATGCAAAATGAATGTGGGTTTTCATGCCATTTCAATGAATATGAGTTTCAAGGGCAGAGAAGTTTACTGCTCATGCTAAGTCTGTTTTCATTGGAAGACTGTATTGTTTGTTTAGCAAATGGCTCAGTGTTTGAAACTCAAGTGTCCATCATTATTTAAGTTTTGCAGTCCTCATAAAGTGACAGAAAATCACACATATTAGGAGCAGACCAAAAATATGACACAAAATCAGTGACAGTCAAACATATGCTCTGATTTCTAAACCTCATAGGGCAAGAATCGGGAGAAAGTATGAAAGGCTCAAAATCATGGGCAGATTTTAAGCTTTACTCTTGCCACCAAAGCAATGGATGAAGGTATAAAAAAAAAAAAAAAAAAAGTAAAAGGAAATACCAAAGGGCTTTGGCTGACTAAGTTTAGGAAGGTTTGTCCCAAACAATAATTGGTGCCAGAATCATGAATTGAAACTAAACTTCAAAAAATGCATTCCTTTTGGAAGTCATCTACTCCAGGGAACTGCCAAATTGACAATGCCCCCTGAGAACTGACCCAGTTGTTTGTCATTTGGGAACTTGTGTGTACAGTGACCTAACTTTTGACCAACATATGTCCAGAGTCATAATAAAGTCTTTCTATACTGCACAGCTTATAAACAAATTGATTGTGACTAGATCTAGAGATGTTGTTGGCCCCCCTTACAAAGCCCTCATTAGGTCAATAATTTTGTATAATGCACACTTTGGCATGTATCTGTCCAGACCGATGCAACAATTAGAATATCCACAGAGGTACCTTACTAAAAGGATACAAGTCCTAAACAACAAGTCTTGCATGGACCACTTCAAAAGTTTATCACTATACTCAGTATCCTACAGTGTTCTTAGAGGTGTTGTGTCTAACATACAAGGCATCCTCCGACTTAATGCAGATGGACCTACTGAACATCAGAAAGTCAAATGGCATCAGAAATACTCCAGGTATCTAAACTGAATGTTGTGGAGAGATGGATATATATCACAGAGGCTACCACTGTTCCAGAACAGACTATCCATTCAAGTAAAACAAAGCTCATCCCTGTCCATATTCAAATGCAACTTGGATCTAAGGATGGGTAATAGAAAACGTGCTCCAGGAATGCACCTTGTGCCACTAATGGATAGAGGCAGTTCCTAAATACTGCATCCCTTACACGGGTCTCCTCAAATTATCTATGGTATGATCACAGTTATTGACACTAGGGCAAATATACAATTATCAGCCATGGGATAGGTAAGACCAATCAGGAAATGTTAATTCAAGCACGTAAAGGGAATTGGCTAAGCTTAAAATGTGCTCCAAGTAAACCTATGTTGTTGTAGTAAATAGTTTTAAAAAAATTGCCCGTTTTAGATCACTAAGTGGCCCTCTCACTCTCTGCCCCCCCCCCCCCAGTCTTCACCAGCTTCCGGTGCCTATGGTTGGGTCAAGAGTTTTAAGGTCACCTATGTCCTTGTGGATAAGGTCCTTGATGATTCTTTCCATGGCCTTGCGGATAAGGCTAGTTAGGCTTATGGGTCAATAGTTCCCATGGTCAGTTGAGGGACTTCCTTTGTGCAAAGGGATTACTGTTGCTGTTCTCCACTCTGCCAGGACAAAGCCAGTATCTGATGTTGTCTCTTTCATTCTTCCTCACCACTGAGTTTAGAATCCAACCCTCGGATCTGACTCGGTCGTTCTTCTCATAGACTTTGGATCCAAGCCTCTAGCTCCTCCCTTTACCCATTATCCTCCACTATTTCCTCCAAGTCCTGAGATCTCATTTGCTGCATTCAAGACCAGATGAGTGATCCAGCCTAGCAATATCCTTTTTGCTTATTGCTGTCTTCTCAGAACTTAGTTAATGTGCCCTCCCTCGTTAGTTGTTAGTGTTGTATTTGGTATAGGTTTAGATAGTAGGTATAGTTAGGATAGTTTAAATAGTTTATTCTTTATATTCTTAGTGTGCATAGTGTTCAATTTATATAGGATAGATGGTAGTTAGTTAAGATTCTTAAATAATTAGATTAGCTTAAGACATTTGAAAAAGCAAGATATTTAAAACAGTTAAAGTTATATATTTTTTGGTGCAAATTCTTTAGTGTTTAGGATTTGTAAATTTCTGCTGGAGTCGGGGACTTTGTATGTGTGTGCATCATGTGTGTGTGTGTGTGTGTGTGTGTGTGTGTGTGTGTGTGTGTGTGTGTGTGTGTGTGTGTGTGTGTGTGTGTTTGTGCGTGTGTGTGTGTGAGTGTGTGTGTGTGTGTGTGTGTGTGTGTGTGTGTGTGTGTGTGTGTGTGTGTGTGTGTGTTCAGTTCCATAATGACTTTGCCTTGCTTTGCTTTTTTCTTAGTACTAAGGTGTTCTTTTGTTGGTGGAACATGGCAGAAAGAACTGACAATCCTACTGGATTCAAGAAATGCACTTCTTGTGAGTATAAGATCCCTAATTCAAATGCCTACAAGAAGTGTGTTTATTGCTTAGGTGCTGCACATCTCAAGAAAGACTGTCAGGTCTGTGCCACCTTTAAACCGAGAACCCTATCGGATTGGAGAAATAAATTGATTTTGAGAAGAGTGCTTCATGCAGGGGCTCAACTCCCCTCTACTCCAACTTCCTCTGATCCAAAAAAAAGAGACCCCTGAAGTTTCCGTCCTTCCTGTCAGAGCCTTCTTCCAAGAAATCCAAGAGTTCAGATCCTGTTCATTCCTTGGATCTGACAGCTTCAGATCAGTCAACCAGCTCCCCTGTTCTGATAGCTTTGGATCCAAAGGCTTCGGATCCAGAAGGTTGGCCTTGTGTTATAGATCCTAACATCCAGACAGTTTCACTGACTCTGCCGAAAAAGATTTTCCAGGCTACCTTCTGCTACTTCTTCCAGATCTTCCAGGAGTTTGTCCAAAACTGACATGGATAGAATGATGCAGAAGTTTCTTCCAGCTCAAATTCAGTTGCGGATAATACTAGCTCCATCCTCTTTTGGATCTGTGAGCCTCCCAACCAGAAAAATAATTTTTCTTCTCTGATCCAAGATCCCCAAGAGGTATGGTGTCAGATCAGAAGTCTTATCATGTCTCGGATCTGATGGTTACCCTGAACAGCTGAGCTCATTTCTCTTTGAGTCAGAGTGGGTCTCAAATCTGAGAGGTCTGCACCAGGTCTGAGGGGCAGGGCTCTTGTCCAATTGGCTTAGAGACATCCCTTCTCTTAGGAGTCTTGGCCCTAGACAGCTTGAGTCTGATCCTTTCTGGGAGCCTGGATCTGGAGATGTTTGTGGTTTTCTTTCCTCGTCTGCTTCAGCTTTTAGGGGGGGTGGAAGTGGTTTCCCTGAGTCCTTCTGTTTTTTGGGATGTAGAAAGGGTGTTCTCCACAACTGGGAACACATGCTCTTGTATCTTGGCTCTGTTCCTTCATCCTCCATCTGTTGTGGGCTCAGAACCTGTCATTTCTGTCCAGTCAGGTCAGCCAGTTCCAGAAGGCCCTCAATCACATTCCACTCCCAGGTGCCCCTCCTCTTCCGATACCTCCCCAGATCACACCACTGAGGAGGTCCCCCGGAAAAAGTATGTGTAAAAGGAGACACATAGACTCCCACAGGGAGTCTTTCACAGAGAGCACAGACATTGAGGAAGGTGAAGGGTCCCCCAGATCCCCACCCGATGATGTTTCCTTCGGGGATATCATAGAAATTCTTAGGCAGAGGGGTGGTTGGTCAGCCCAAAATCCTTCACCAGAAGAGTCTGTGCTGTTGGAGGCCTTTGGAACTGGCCCATCTACATCTTGGTTGACTCCCCCAGTGGATGACCTCATTGACCTAGTCTCCTACCAGGCCTGGAAAGAACAGAACACTGTTGAACCTATCCCAAAATTACCCAACAAGATTCTGTCCCAGCCTGATGGCTGTCAGTACTGGAGCAAAGGAGATGCAGCTAATGCCATTGTTGTGGCAGCAGCAATTAAAAAGGAGCTAGCACAACAGAGGTCCTCTAAATAAAGAATTCACAGCGACAGACAGGATTGGGAAGCACATTTATGCCTTAGCTACTTTCGCTCTGAGGTCATTAAATTTTATGGCACATATCACATGCATGCAAAGGGATTTGATTAAGGAATTGTCAATTTCTCTTGCTCAGTCAATGACAGTGGAGGAACTAAAGAATGTTTCTCCACAGCTGTCCACTCTTACATCTATCACCAATTCACCTGTGAGGTTAATTTCCTATGCTGCGGAAGGCATTTCTCAAACAGCTAGTTCAGGCTTTCCCTATAAATCCTATCAATGTGATACCCGGTGATCTTATCTAGAGGATATTACATTACAGTAACAAACAAGAAGCTCTCTGATGTTCCGCCCAATCAGAGGGAGTCAGCAGCTCTAGAGGTTCAAAGGCTGCTTCAAAAAATAGTTATCCAAAAGGTCCAGACTGAACAAATAGGATTCAGAACTTACTCATGCTTCTTTTTGGTGCCAAAGAAAATAGGGGACCAAAGACCAATCCTGGATCTATCCAGACTGAATCAGTTTGTAAAGAAGTCCAAGTTTTGGATGGTTAAGGTCCAGTCCATTCTGCTGCTTCTGGGCAAGGATGATTGGATTTGCTCCATAGATTTCCAGGACGCATACTACCACATAAAGATACACAGGCACTCCAGGAAATGTCTGCACTTCCAACTGGGAGCCAGTCATTACCAATTCAGAGCACTGCCCTTTGGACTCAGCACAGCACTCCTGGTGTTTAAGAAATGCATGGCAGTGGTTGCAGCTCATTTGCAGCTCCAAGGATTCCAGATGTTTCCAACTTAGATGACTGGCTCCTGACTGACCCAACCAGGCATGAACTACTACAGGCCATAGGCTATCTGCTAGATATCTTTGCAAAATCAAAACTAGATCCATCACAAAACATAGAGTTCATCAGGACTCAGTTGGACATTCAAAGGACAGTGGCATACCTACCACTACAGAGGATAATGTCCCTATGAAGTCAAATACAGGACATGTTGTCTCCCCCTTCTCCTCAAGCGAGATTGGTCCTACAAGTATTTGGATCCATGGTAGCAACTATAGTCTTAGTCCCTTTGGCCCAGTTCTTCTTGAGAGTTCTGCAGTTGACCTTAGAGTTTCAATGGTCAATTCTACACCAACCCCTTTCCATGTAAGTGAAACTCACACCAGTCTGCAAGCACCACATGCAATGATGGCTTCAGTGCCAAGACTTACACCTAGGCAGGTCGTTCTCTCTCTCTCTCCCTCTGGCAACAGCCACAGTTATACAGATACTGCCCAACTAGGGTGGGGGGCATTGCACACAGATACTTCCCAACTATGGTTGTGGGGCATTGCATGAGAAAGATGGTCTAAGGCACATGGTTCCTTACAGAGATCAATTTGCTCATAAATGTTCTAGAGATGAGGGCAGTCCTTCAATTGTTGCAAACCTTCTAGGACAATCTTCCTGTAGGGACTGTTGCTATTCACACAGACAGCATGTCAATAGTCTGGTACTTCAACAACCAAGGAGGAACCCATTCTTACCCATTGTGCAGGGAAGCCATGAGGGTCTGGGAATAGGCAATCTCTTTGGACTACTTTCTTGTTGCAACACACATACCAGGGAAAACCAACATGTTGGCAAACAAACTCAGCAGATCCATTCTGGCTCCTCATGAGTGGCCCCTCAGTCAATCACTAGGGAATATGATTTTCAGCTCATGAGGCCAGCCTCACTGTGATCTTTTTGCCTCTCCCCTAAACAACAAGGGAGAGTTACTAAGGGATGTTCTAGTCCTCGATTTGCCCCCAGGTCTCCTTTATGTTTATCCCCCTATTCCACTAATCCTAAGATTTCTCCAGAATTCAAGAAGGTCGAAGAGTTCAGTCATCCTCATAGCCCCCTTCTGGCCTCACCAGGTGTGGTTCCCCTCCCTATGGTCTCATCTCAAGCATCCTCCTTGGATTTTGGAGCCAAACCAGTACCTTCTGTCTTACCCATCAGAGTTTTGACACTCTGATCTCCATACCCTCAAACTAACCGCATGGTTTCTCCAATTCCACTGATTACTACAGTCCAGGCTCACTTCCCCAGTCAAGAATATTATTCTGGCCTCTCAGAAGTCTTCCACAAAGAAGGTTTACAAAAGTAATTAGAAGTGGTTTTCTAGGTGGGCCAGCTAAGAACTTTGACCCCTTTTCAGCATCTGTTCTTGACATTTTGCTTTTCTTTAGTCTTCTTTGTTATCAAAGAGCTATTTTTTCGAAATCAAGCTATAACTTGCAGCAATTTCAAATTTTCATGCGGGGCATGGACATGCTTCTTTATGGGCCTCTAAATTATGTAAAGCCTTCTTGAAAGGGGTCTTTCTCCTTTGACCTCCTGTCAAAGAACCTTGTCCGTCATGGGATCTCATGGGGATGTTACATGGGCTAACGGAAAAGCCTGTTGAACCGTCAGGGACTTGTGATTTAAAGTTTCTTTCCTGGAAAACTGTTCTCTTGATAGCACTGATATCAGCAAAAAGGGTTTCTGAACTACAGGCCTTGTCTTTGAAGCCCCCTTATATAATTTTCCACAAGGACAGAGTGTCTTTATGTACTAACACTTCCTTTATGCCTAAGACTGCCACCAAATTAGACCTTAATCATTCCATCCAACTGCCTGTATTCTTTCCTGAAACAACTGCCAGTATTCCTTCCTAAGTTTACAAATAAGGGTGAATACATGTTGAACCTTCTTGATGCTCACAGGCAGTTATACGTTTATCTTCACAGAGTAAAGCAACATAGGAAATTTAATTAACTCTTTCTGTCCTACTGTCCTTATCATTTGGGTCAGGCAGTTTCTGAAGTTAATTTGTCAAAATTAATCTCAGACTAATTTTCTTGGATTTATCACCAAGCAGGGTTGGCTTTACCCCGACCACCCAAAGCTCATTCTACCAGATCTGCGGCTACATCTGAAGCCTTTTCTTCCAGATCTTCAGTTAAGGATATTTGTGCAGCAGCCACTTGGTCTACGATTCACTTATGTTACTCATTACAAGACTGACATTATTTCTAGAAACAGAGCTGCCTTTGGTTCAATGGAGCCCCTTCATATTCTTCCATAAGGGCCACACAAGAGCAATATAGCTGGGGACTGTGACCCAGAGGTGACAAAGAATGAAAGCAACAACATCAGATTTAATAGTTATGTACTTACTATAACTAGGTATCTTTGTTGTCTTCTTTCATTCTTCCTCACCTTTCCTCCCCTACCATCCCCCTTTCTATGTTCCTTGAAGAATTCTAGAGGAAGTTAGAACCTATGGGATCTATGCTTGGGCCTCTGTAGGTAAGCATATTTCCTACATTTCTTTTCCCTTGAGACTAATTGTGAGATTTGTATACATATGTTACCTAAATGTATTTTTAGATATGGTTATTTAGACACAGACTGAAGGCTTATTTATTTATTTATTTATTTATTTATTTATTTTATTTATTTAAATTTGTTGACTGGGAGTGTCCGACTGGACGTGGGTCCATTTTCAGCGGAGGCCCGGGGAGAAAAGCTCCACAGTAAAATAAACAGGCAGTAGTTACATTGGATTACATAGCGATTAACAATTTAACATAGAAATTACTTACAACATATTTACAGATGAAGAACATAGTACATCAGTAGACAACTAGAATCTTTATCTGTGAAGTACATAACAGGCATTAACAAATGTAACAATGAGAAGTTCCTGCTGTATAATAAGTACTAGGCTTATGAGCATCTGAGCTTGCTATCATCAAGGTAGTTAGTGGAGATGAAAGAAAGGTAGTAGTTGGATGGGGTGGATGATATTTTGGAGGAAGTGATGGGGGATTATGGGTAAAGGGAGGAGCTACAGGCTTGGATCCAAAGTCTAGGAGCACAGCAGCCATGTTGGATCTGAGGGTAGGATCCTAAACCCAGTGGTGAGGAAGAAAGGAAGAAGACAACACTGATACCTATTTATGGTAAATACATAACTTTAATTTCAGGCTATGTTTAAAGAAGGTGCCAAGGGTTCTGCTAGGTCTTGTTTTAGATTGTTGAGTAGGCAGCCAGGGATGTTATCTGGTCCCATAGAGGCTAAGATTGTAGCCTTAAAAAGAGCATGTATGACTTGTTCCTTGGAGATACTGGGTGTTGGGAATGATTTGGCCTATGTCAGGTGGTGACAGAAGGGTTGAAGTTATCCCCAAATTTGTCAGCTAGCAGGTTAGCAATTTACTCAGGTTCAGTGTGAGTGTACAATTTGCTATAAGCTTGGCTAAAGAATGCCTTGTGATTGTCTTTTACTAGGGATGCTAATTTAGACTCGTAGCTAGCCTTAGAGGACTTAACAAGATATCTGATTTGCTTGTGGGGGGTATTTTCCTCTGTTGTGTTAGTACTCACCTGTTCTTAGATATCAGTTTCTTTCTTTTGTTGTATAACTTATATATACTTACAGTCCAATCCACTGGGTTGGCTTGTTCTTTCAAGAAGACCTGGTTTTGTTTCTGTTAGGTATGGCAAAGTCAATGCATTCGTTTAAGTGGCTATATAGGGCAATTGTGTAGTCCTCTTTATAGGAGACATTGTTGTCTATATTGGCAAGGGCACTGCTTAGTAGGCATAGTTTACATTGGAAATTTTTTTTTGTTTTTTAACTCCTGTGGTGGTGTCAGGTTGATCTTTACTACAAACCTGACAGATTCATGACCTGACCTTACTAAGGGGGTGACACATGGGGGTTAGTGCAGTAACCCCTCATGTTGGAGAGCACTAGGCTCAGGACATTTTACCCCCTTGTGGGGGGTCCAGACCAACTGTTCCAGGGTATTTGAATTAAAAAAGTCCAGGAACCTCATAATGATCATGTTTGTGCTCATGTAGGTCTCCTAGTCAATGGAGAGATAGTTGAAATCTCCCATGAACAGGGTGTTTGGTTGTGTGTTGAGAGACTCTATCAAGTCGCAGTAGACAGTGTGCTTCTCCTGGTTCATGGTAGGAGTCCTGTAGTTAGCAATGATGTGGAAGGGTGTTTTTCTTATAGTTAATTGGATCTGGAGTAGCTCCAGAGAGTCGTACTCTTTCACCAGTCTAGAGTTGCATTTGGATTTGATAAATATGGATAGACCTCCACCTTTGCTTCTTCCACACTCGTTTGGGGTCTGAATGTGTGAAAGGCATTGTAGCCTTGTTTGGCCGGGGTACACTTAAACCAAGTCTCTGTGGCTACACAAGTGTCAGCATGTTCTAAGGTGAGGAGTGTTTCCTGGGAGTGCAGTTTACTGTTTAAGCTCCTAGCATTAAGCAGCATGACCTTGAGTTTGTCTTTAGTGGATTTCTTTACATTAGAATTTTTGCTGTTTGGACATTGCCTAAAAAAGGCACTATGGGGGTGGCAAACATCTTTGCCAGTATTCCTAAGCCTTGAAGAGACAGGTGAAGGCTATCTCTGGCAAAGCAGCATGGACTGTAAATCATATCCTCCCAGGCAGATAGACACTGGATCCCCTGGAGCGACTTCATAAGCTAAGCCAATTATTGAAATCAATATTTCTTTTGTCTGTATTGTGGCATCATCCTCGATGAAGGTAAAATGCTGCTATGGGCTAGAGGCATACATGCTTGGGACATATAATCTGAGAGTTTGGTCATGTTGCTCCTCATATAGTCCAAGGAGGTACTTCTCAGGTCATTTATACTAACATGTACTATGATAGAGTCATAACAGTAAGTGTTGCTGAGTGACTTCAGTGAGTGCGTAATTTGAGGGATCCTAGCACCTGTTAGGCAGCTGACCGTGACCTTCTCCTTATTCAGCCTGGTGAGGGGGACATCTGTGTGTCTCACTATTGAGTCACTTATAACCAGAAAATCTGGTTTTTAGGTTGCATGCCTTAGGGCTTTAATTGCTGAGACAATGATATGTGTGTTGTTGTGGGTGTTGGTAGATTCTGTTCATGTACTGGTATGTGTATGTTTATGCTTGTGAGGTCTCTGGTCTTTTGGTAGGCTTTTAGTGAGTACCTCTGCATTTGTGGATTTATGTGTCTTGACCTTCTCTTAAATGAGAGGGAGGTGTGTGTGCTGACAACCTGTTGTAGATCTTGTTTGTTGTATTGTGAGTGGGCTGGTTCTAGTTTCACAGTATAGTTACATCTCTCACATACTGTTTTTATTTGCTTTAGGAGCAAGTGGTTGTCAGTGTACATGAGGCAATTCTACATTGCCTCAAGATGCTCATGTCAGTCAGGTTGGATGGAGAAATGGTGGGAAACTGTCTGTCCATTATGGCAGCTATATATTATAGTGACTAGTGGGGATGGGTAAGGTGGGCCCAGATTTGCTTGTAAGACCAGCAAGGGTGGATATCTTGTGGATGTCTAAGGGTGGAAGACTGCATCTACACCTTAGTGCAGCTGGGTTGGTCACTGAGTAGCAATGTGCAACTGCGTTTCTCACAGTGAGGGAGGGAGATAAGAAGGTTTCACTAACAGGCATCAAGGGAACATTTTTGTTTCTAAGTATTTACATGGCAGGGGTCTATATTAGATAATCGAACTTTCAAATGTTTGAGTGTCATATGGTCAACACCATATGATCAAACTTTTAAAAGTTTGAAAATCTAATAAAAAAAAATAAACTACACAAATAACCTACCTGAATATTTTAAGCAGGGGAACAAGCCTTCATGCACCCCTAACATCGGGGGCTGCACCCCCCACACCCCTCGCTCTTGAAATATACCCATGCCAAGATCGGACTACAGTGCAGAAAAGGGAAATGTTCTCATTCCGCGCTGTACGAATCTCCGTTAAAACGTTCAAACTTTCAAAAATTTGATCATATGGTGTCGACCATATGACAGTCGAACTTTTGAAAGTTCGATCATCCAATATAGACCCCATGGCAGCACTAAACTCTGTTGTGCTGTGCTTCAATACAAACAAAATTAAACAGTTGTAACACTAACTAGCCAATGGGAGAACTAAAGACTGAGCCTTTTACCAACAATCCCCAACTCAGATATGTTCTGGGTTACACACTTCTGCCACAAGAGTGCAGGAGGGCCTTCTTAATGTAGGATGGCTGGTTTTAGTCTTCAGTATATGCCAAGCAGCCTAGATGCAGCAGATCTGAATCTAGCCTATGAGATACACCAGTACCAGAAATTCAAACTTCAGGAAATAACAGTCAAAGCATCAACAACAATGAAAAATAGAATAGCAATTAAGCAGAAAACAGTTCAAAAAAGTGCAATGCAAGCTTTAAATATACTTATTTTTTGTAGCTTATAGTGGATGCTTCTGATTTAGTTTAGATTCACTCCAGGTCTCTTGCTAAATCGCCAAACTTGGAGCAGCTCTGCCAAACTGAGCCTGCTGCAACAGCCTTAGCTATATGGGTTATATCTGCCAAGAATACAACCAGCTTCCAGCGTTTCAGGATACCTTCCATATGCACAAACTGTCTGGCAGCTTAACCTGAGCTGACTTAAAGACACATCTGGGAGCCAAGCCATTCATTTCTTTACAGCTGCCAAAGAGTACATGCCTCTGAGGCTTTCAACGATTGATGGCTGGCTTGCTCTGTTCCTATACTGAGTATATAAGTTCCTTTTGGTGAAAAAGACTCCCATTCAATATTTTGTGTTTGTTATTCATACTTTCCTCTTCAGGAAACTTATTTTAAAACTAGAAGTTTGTGTTTTGAAGGACTGTCACAAGACTGAACTGCACTTTTAAATGGGAAAGTTTTTTTTCCTGTCAGTTTAAAAATTGTTTGAAGTAATTGAAAACCATTTTTTCTCTGGAGAAATTCTGTTTACTTTACTTTGTGAGTATGGCATAGTATTTTAAATAGTTTTTTATATTAGGGCACATTGCAATATTATATGCTATATATGTATTTAAAATGTGAATTTTTAGCATTAATTCTAGCATGACATTATTTCCTTTTTGTGTAGGGGCGGGATTCACAAATGTTATTTATGCAGGTCATCTGTGGTATAGTATTTTTTTCTGGTCTGATGAAGTTTATTATTTCACAAACAAAAAGCGCTTCACCTTACCTTATTAAATAAGAGTTTTGTCTGCACTCCTGACATTTTTATTTGTGTTTTTAACAGTTTGTCCTTGGTCTTTTTTATAGTATTTTAAAGGGATTTTTACTGTATTTGTCTGTGAAAAAATGACTTTTAAAGACTTCCACTTTTTACCAGCATTTGCTGCTTTTTTCCTCAGGAAAGTGGCACCATTTTGACCATGGAACATTCTGTTGGCTCCATGGTTGGTCTTTCTTCCGGGCACAAAAAGAAAAAGTTAAGCAAACAGCCACTGCCATCACAGCAGGCTAGCAATTTGCTTCAGCCACTGGTGAGTGATTTTGTTGTGGCCAGTTGTTGTACCTCAGACTACTCATCTTTTACACAGAACCCCTCTGGTCTAGCACTTATAGCCACTATTGACTGGGAGTTAGCCACATCCTCTATGGCTGCTGGAGTCCCCCTCATTGGGCAAGGGAGAGTCATTCTTTTCAGTCCTGGGAGAGGGAACAGGGAAGGTTTCCCTGATGTGTCAGAATGTTGTGCCCATCCTTGGGAAAGCTACTGCTTCCAATAATAACATTGTCATCCCATTTATCCTGTAAAAAATAAATAGAAAACTAAGCATACATCTATCCCTCCTCAAATTTTCATAGACAGAAGTAGTTGACTTGTCTGGAATAGGGTTTAATTAAGTCTGTTAATCCTTTTTATACAGTAATTTCTGGTAAAATAAAGAGGGATACCTATCTTCCTGAAGAAATTCAAGATTCTGAATCTGGACAGGAGGATGAAGGGACAGATGCAGCATTTTCATCTCAGATTTCTGATTCAAGCTCAGACAGCTCAGTTTCTGACTCTCCTGGGGGGGGGGTCTCTTTCTCTGAGTCTATTCCTGGAATGCGGCTGTGTTTTTAGTGGGAGAACACCAAGGTTTCTCAGTCCCTCAGAAAATACAATGAGCTGTTACAAAGGGAATTTCTAGAATTTGCACCCATTCTACCAGTTTGTCAGCTTTGAAAGATGTTGCTTCCTGCAATATTCCTGACAGTCAGCCACCTGCCCCTAAAATTGCAGATAGGATGTATAAAGTTCCTAAGTCTTTTCAGTTTCTGTACTCTTTTCCTGAACCTGATCCAGCAGCTATAGCTTTACTTAAGCCCTCTTTTGCTATACTCTTAGTTAATTCCAGTTCTACTTTTTTGATAAAGATGAGCAGATTATTGATAAGTATGGGAAACAAGTATATGCTTATACAAATTTAATTCTCAGAATTTTGAATTGTCAAGTCACACTATTCACTGTATACAGTGTGTTTGACTCTGTTGAGAGCTATGGTCACTGGTACTGTTTTGAGGTTCACATGGCTACGTTCTTAGAACCTCTCAGATGATGTTAAAGCTGAGGTTTTAAATTTTCCTTTGGATACAGATTTAATTTTTGGCCCCTCTTCTGCAGAAGTGATCACAGCATGTGATGTGGTGAAAGGGGTAAGCTGATTTAGGGAATCTCTGTGAGTTTTCTGCCCTCCTTTTCAAAGTTTTTCAAGGGATTCTCCTCATCCAATTTTGGTAGTAAAAAAAAATAAACAGCCTCAGCAAAATACAGGTAAACAGACATTAAATGGCAGGGGGGAGGGTTTCAAGAGAAATTCTGGAAGCACCCAAAGCCAAGGACAGTCCAATAAGGCAGGATAACTATTTAAGAGACTTTGTTTTTCCCCTTACACCCTGTTAAACAGAAAGCTTGAATTTCAGCTTTCTCTTTGGCAACAGATAGTTTCAGACAAATTAGATCTGAAGATCATTTATCAAACTTACAGATGCCAGTGGGAGGACATTCCTCCTTTCCAGGGGTAATGCCTCATCCTCCAGACAAGACTTTTTATTTCCCACTTGTCCATCATCATGTGTTATCCAAGAGAATGATAGACTCAGTTCCACCTTCCCAGGTAGACGGGGTTTTATTCAAAGATGTTTTAGTTCCAAGGGAAAAAAATGCATGTAGACCAGTTCTGGATCTTTCTTTCCTATACCTGTTTGTGATAGCGCTCAAATTCAAAATGATGTCACCTCACAATCTAGTACCTCTTCATCCTTGTAATATTCAATTTAAAAGTTGTTTATCATCACATTCCTATTCATCCAAACTTCAGGCATTTCTTAAGGTTCTGTGTGTCTGGATTACGTTATCAGCTATCTGCCGTATCCTTTGGACTATTCACTGCACCAAGAGTGTTCACAAAGTGTATAGCTCATTGCAAGTTACATGGCACCTGCATTTTTTCCATATTTAGATGACTTACTTATCTTTGCAGAGTCTTTTTCAGCTTGTCAGGAATCTCTCTCTCTCTTTCTTAGGTGAGAGATTTTACACAAGCTTGGATTCCAAGAGAAGATTCAAAAAGTTTTTCTTGACTCATTCACACAGGATTGTCTTTCTAGGATGTCATCTAGACACCACAATTCAAAGACCTTTTCTTCCACAGGAAAAAAAATAGATCCATATCTAGATCTGTTTCTAGGCTTTTCCACAGTGGTTTGGTTCCAGCACCAACACCCCCTTTCTTTTCACATCCCAGTGCTTGGGTTTGTCAAAATGAAAATTATTTTGTGGAGACAACAGATATCTGTAAATCCAGGTCTTCCCTTCTCCCTCTTTGTGCCAAGCAATCAGTCATTACAGACACCTCAGACTTTGCTTGGATATTAGTTTTTGGAGAGTCAAAGGTGTAAGGTGTGTGAGATACCAAGGGCAGAAGCAAACACATAATATAAATAAGATGCTTGCCCTGATGAAGGAACTCAGCTTTCACTTTGGCTGACATGACCTCTTCAACTTGTTGCAGACAGTACCACAGTCATGTGGTACAGCAACAAGTAAGGGCGAACCCAGTCATACCCAACCTTAACTTGGAAATAGTTTCGCGGCACACTCTCACCCTACAGATATCCTACATGTAATCAGAGCAAAACTGAGTGTCAGACAAGCTGAGCAGAACAAAGGCAGACCCATACAAATGGAAATTAGATCAGAGGATCTTCCAAGATTAGATCCACCTCTGAGGAGTTCCACAAGTAGAACTCTTTGCCTCCTGTCTGAACAATCAGCTGGCAAGATTCTGCTTCAGGAGTCCATGCAAGAAACCTGGAAGACAGTTTCTTTTTTTCCCTTTGACAGGAATGATGTCCTTCTATTCTTCTGTTGCAGTATTCCTAACACGAGGTATTCCCTGCCAAGGGCAACCTGACATCTGGCCAGTATACCAAAACCTTTTACTACTTACAAGTATGTGCGACATCACACATATGCTCAATGCATATGAAGGGCATAAATAATTTCCTCAGAACTTCTCTTCCACCAGTTTAAATGCCATCTTTGATCATCGGTCTGCTCACCCGTGTTGTTTGCTACTGTATCAAGCCATTTCCGATAAATGCCTCACTGGGTTTTTTTCTCTTTCTTATTTTTCTACTGTGATTGTGAGGTTTTTTCATGTCATCCAAGAAAGGCAAATGCCAGTGTGGGAGACAGATTCCACATAAAGATAGTCACAAGCAGTGCTTATTTTGCTTAGGGCCAACTCACGAGCATAAAATTTGTTCCATTTGCCAGGCGTTTGTGCCTAAGACTTTGCATAGTCAGCTGTCCTTGCTAGGTATTTTTCTAGAAAACCAACATCTTAAATGCTTAGCGAAAGATGCTATGGAGGGAACGTCTGGGTATTCTGTCCAGTTAACAGGGAAAAGAAAGACCAAGCAGCCTAGGTCTGACTCTGTGGCTGCACCTCCTACATCAGATGTCTGTCTCGAGGCCAATGAAGGCCCAGAGATCCATCTGGTCCTAGGTTTAGATTCCTCAGCTGACACCAGTTCAGAGGTTGCCATGGATCCACTGGCAAGCACATCCTTGGAGGCTCTGCAGACTTCCACTTCTGATGTTCATGGGGAATGAGACTCATGATTTCAGATGGCCCTAGGGGGATCCCTCAAATTTTAGTTAAGGAGGAGGTCCCAATTACAGTTGTGGAGTGTAAGCCAACATTGGGCGCTTCCACTTTTCATAAGGCAAATATGAACATTGAAAAGAAGCAAAACACCAAGCATTCTACTTCTTCCAGAGATCCACAAGATGAATGGCGGAGTTTTACCCAAGGCTTATTTAATGCTCTTATTGTCATTTAGCCTCCTTCTGGTGTCTCTGTCCCTGTTCTGCCTTGGACATCTTCTCCACAAAAGAGAATTAGGGAACAGGATTCTTCTGAAGAAGAATTTTCTAAAGATGATGAATCCTGCTATGATGGCTTAGTGGTTAAGTGCTGTGACTGTAGTGTACAGGGTCTTGGGTTCGAGCCTCGCAGAGGCTGTTTATACCTATACCTATCTATATCAAACAAAGATCCTTATTAGCACTCTTCAAGAAAAATCTTGATGATTGGATGGGAGATAGGAAATTCACTCTGGGGATCACTTCTGTGGCTCTGCTTGACAGGGGCACAGAAAAATAATTTTCTTGGGTGGCAAAAGCCAGAGTACCATTTGGCTAGGCTTATATAGGCGCTAGGGCCAATAGCCTAGTACCTACCTATGAACCTATGAACCTTAGCCTACTCTATCCATGTTCCTCCTCCACTGGAGTATGCTTCTCTAGAAGAGGAGTCTAATGGTACTGATTTTCCCATTAAAGAGATTACTTTTGAGGAAACTATTTCCAAAATGAGAGAGTTTTTCAAACAGGATAGTTCCCAGGTTAGTGATGTGAAGACGAGATGCAATGACCTATTGCAGATGGAGTCTTCTTCTCCTTCTGCTGTTCCTCCAGTTTTGCCTGCCTTATTGGATGTTCTTAAATCAACATCCCAAACTCCAGTTTCTTAGCCCCTGGCCCCTAGGAAGCCAGACCGCTTTTACAAAGTGCCAGAGGATAGCAAATTTCTTTTCAGGTGTCCATCAGCTGATCCTGCTGTGGTCACTGTGGCTTTAGTTAGATCTTCCAGATTACTGCCATCTACTTCACTTCTCCCTTCTGATAAGGAAAGCAGGACAATGGAAAGGCTGGTGAAGAAGGTTTATACTTCTGCTACCTTAGCTTTCCATGCTATTAGTTAGATTCACGTGGCCAGTTATGCTTTGTCTCTTCTATCACAGGCCACTCAACTTATTTCTGATCTTCCTGATTCAGAAGGGAAAACTAATGTCTTGTCCTTATTAAGAGTTTCTTCTCAGGTGGCAAGACATTCTAGTAAGTGCAGCTATGATGCAGCAGAAGCATCTTCTATGGCAGCTGCATCAGGCTCTGTTTTGAGTAGGTATTCCTGATTAAAACTTCAACCATTGCCAGATAACATTAAAGCTAAGTCATTGAATGCTCCTCTGAATAATGAAGCTTTGTTTGGATCTGCTGCTGCTGATTTAAGTCTTTGCAGGAGAAAGGTAAGGAGCTACAGGATTTGAAACACATTTTTATCTCACCTGTACTACTTAAATTTCACAGAAATTATCCTTTCAAGACTACTTTTGTGTGAAGACAGACTCGCACTTATCCATCTAAGACTAAAAAGGGTGGTACGAAGTCTCCTGCACCTAAGAATTCTCAGTCTGCTCCTGCCCAGAAGCAGCCTTTTCCTGATAAGCTGGGTAGTCTGTGAGTACCACTCTCGCCACAGCATTTTTCCTTTTTCTCTTCATCTTTCTCTATCTCTTCCAGTTTGGGGAAACATAACTCAGGACCAGACCTCCCAACCATTCCGAATTACTCGGTTTTTACCGAGTTTTGGGGTCCAAATGAAGGGGTGCCATGATTCCCGAGTGGCACCCCTTCATTTCCGATTTATTTCTTTCGGGTTTCTAAATTTTTAAAAATATCCCGCTGTCGGAGCTGACGTCATCACGTGCGCAATGACGTCAGTGCCGTCAGGCTACCAGCCAGTCGGAATTGAGCTCAAGGAGCTCGCATCATCATTTCCGGCTGGCTGGCCATTTGCTTCATCATTTCCGGCTGGCGGGATTAAAGCAGCATGAGAAACAGACAGGGAGCCTGGCAGCATGGCGGAATTAAAGCAGGATTTGAAACAGACAGGGAGCCTTGCCCTTGCAGCATGGGGAACAGGAGTCCACCAGGTCCAGGACTAATGACAGCAGCAGCATGGGACGGACTAATGGCAGCAGCATGGGATGGAATAATGGCAGCAGCAGCATGGGACGGAGGCAGCGGGACTAATGGCAGCAGCAGCATGGGACGGACTAATGGCAGCAGCATGGGATGGACTAATGGCAGCAGCAGCATGGGACGGAGGCAGCGGGACTAATGGCAGCAGCAGCACGGGACGGACTAATGGCAGCAGCATGGGACGGACTAATGGCAGCAGCAGCATGGGACGGAGGCAGCGGGTCTAATGGCAGCAGCAACATGGGGACTAATGGCAGCAGCAGCATGGGACGGAGCGGGAGTGGACTAATGGCAGCAGACAGGGAGCCGGGATTAATGGTGGCAGCATGGGCCGGGGAATGGATAGCCCACAGCAACAACATGAGGAAAGGAACAGAAGAGGCCGAGCACTACTCAGGGTAAGTTACCAGTGTGTGTGTGTGTGTGTGTGTGTGTGTGAAAATGCCCCCATATAATACACTTGGTGGCTAGAGGTATTCAGGCTCAAACTCTGTACCTTTAGTACTGGGTAAAAAGAGCCTACTATCCCTAGCCACCACCATTTCTTAATTCTGACTGAGTTGAGAGCTATGATGAGAAATAAGAACACTTTTTTTTTTTTTTTTTTTGTGCTAAGAGTTTAGAGCTATGATAAGAAGTGAGCACACAATTTGTATTCCCCTATTATTGTTTTTGTGCTAACAGTTCAGGGATATGGTGAGTGAGAAGTGAGAACTGAATTTGTATTCCCCCATTATTGGCTTTGTTGTTTGTCCATGTTTTTTGTGTTAAGGTTAAGAGCTATGTTGAGAAGTGAGAAATGAATTCACTAAATAATGGCTATTAAGTTTCAGTCTTCCTATTTTTCAGGCAGCTGCTGATGTGGGATAGTGGTATGTTGTTCTGAATGTAGTGCATAGAGTCCTGGGTTCAAAACCTGCCAGTGAAATGCATGATGGTAGCACAGCATTTTATTCTAGCAACTTTACAAAATTATACAAGCAATGTTTAAAATGTGTCCCTGGTTTTTGACCTTTTGTCCCCCCCCCCCCAAAAAATGAAATTGAAAATAAGTGCAAAACGTTGTGCAAGATGCCTATGGCTTACACTACTGTCATTCTATTTATAGTGTGGGTGTGGAAGCAGACTTTTATGATGGAAAAGTTCTGAATTGGGCAGTTTTGTCATTATTGGTTCATGTGTTTTGTTTCATTGCCTACAGTACAGATTACTGGTAAAATGTTCAAACAATAAATGTAAAATGCGCTCTAACATGTGTGTTGTATTATACAAGGAATATAATTTAATAAAGTCGGGAAGGTATATAAAGAAAAGAACACATGTATGTTTCTTGTTTTGTGTGCAAGGGGCCAATGATTTGAAAACAGCCCAAAGGTAATCTTTATCCACCACTGGCCAGATGCATTTTCTTTGGATGTGGTGTGGGTTTCAATGCTGTTTCAATGAATGTGAGTTTCAAGGGCAAAGTTTAATGTCAAGCCTATTTTCATTGTGAGACAGTGTTGCTTTGTTTACCAGATGATGTCTTTTAGTGTTTCTGCATTGTTGTGCTGTAAAATGTAAAAATAAAATTCAAATCATTTTAGAAGTAAAGCAGTATGCATACATTAGTGTTTATGGTAAATGGGGCAAAATAGCCAGGTAACAGGACACTGGAATGGCTGCAGGGGGACTCTGGTCTGGTGCCATGTTTTGGTTGTCTGTTCTTCAATTTGCGTTCGAAAGTTGGTATCCCACAATCCCATTGGAGTGGGTGGGGTTGCATAATTATGTATGCAAATTAGATGTTAATCGGCATACAGATTTGTACCTATTTTTCATGGGCCTTGTCCAGATTTTTGATGTTTCCAGGTTGAGAGGTATGCTCAGGACACATGGGTTCTTTCCATTATTCAAAATGGTTACTTCATGGTCTGGAAATCTCTTCCTCCCTTCATGGGGATTCCTCAGCCACCTCGGGAACAGCTGCATTTATCCTCAGAGGCTCTTCAAGACTTGTTGAATCAGGGAACAATTCAGGAGGTTCCACTCCCCCACAGAGGAAGAGGGTTTTATTCCATATGTTTCTAATGCCCAGAAAGGATGGTCCCTGGAGACCAATTCTGGACCTCTCACACCTCAACACCTTTGTGAAGGTTCCTTCTTTCTGTATGCTGTCCTTTCAGACTTTATTTCCTTTCATTCTTTCTCAGGCTTTTAAAGCATCACTGGATATCAAAAGTGCCTACATTCACATTCCTATTCATCCCCTTTAAAGAAAATGTTTACATTTCTCTGTTTCTTCCTTGCATTTTCAGTCCTCTGCTTTGCCCATTAGCCTTTCTACTGCCCCAAGGGTGTTCACCAAATGGCTAGCACCTATAATTGCTTTCTGCAGATTTTAAGGCATCCAAACTTTCCCTTACTTAGACGACCTTCTGATTCAGACATCTTCTCCAGAGATCTTGTTGTAGAACTTACACTTCACCATTTCCCTTCTGAGGTTCACCATAAATTTTACAAAATCATCTCTCACTCCTTCTCAGGATCGTGTTTTTCTGGGATGCAGGATACAGACAGACCTTATGCTGGCTTCTCTCCCTCCTTCAAAGGCTCTGTCCCTCATTTCTTTCTTCCAAACTCTTCTCCCACTACACTTTGTCACAGCCAGGGAGTTTCTCAGACTTTCTGTATTCATGGCATCAACCATTCCAATGTTACCTCTAGCCAAACTTCATATGATGAAGTTTCAGTGTTCCTGAAAAAAAAAAAAAGAAAAGAAAACAGTTTGGATGCATCATGTACATCCCCTAGAGACTTTGGTTCCTCTTCTTCCTTATCTGAAGAAGGACATTCAATGTTGGATTCAGCAGGTGGCTCTGAACCCAGGTGTCTCTCTGCATCCTCATCTTCCCTCTGAAGAGCTGTTCACAGACAGTTCAGATGCAGGTTGGGGAGGAGCCTTCAGCTGCATGAAAGTACAGAGGGCCTGTTCACCTTCCCAAAGAAAGGAGCACATCAACATCAAAGAGATGAGAGCACTTCTGCTGGCCCTTTAGGATTTTCATCCTCTTTTCCTCCCAGGTCCTCTTGAGCTGTTTACAGATAACACCACAATCCACTGGTATGTAAACAAACAGGGGGGATGGAATCTTATCTTCTTTTCAGGCTAACTCTCATGGCTTGGGAGCTTGCAGTTCAGGATCATGTCACTCTTCAGGCAGTGTATATCTCCTCTAGTCAGAATTATGTGGCAGATACTCTGAGTAGGTCCTTGACTCAGTCCCATGAATGGATGCTTCACAGGGATGTGTTTCTGGACATTGTCCACTTGTGGGGTACTCCTCAAGTAGATCTATTTGCCTCCCCATTGAACAGACATCTTCCTCTATTTTGTGCCAGAGTCTCAGGCCCTATGGTTTGAAAGGTGGACACCCTATCTTTTTCTTGGAAGGGGATTTTTTTATGCAGTATCCCCCATTCCTCTCATTCCAAAAGTCCTGTTCAAGATTCAGCAGGGCAAATCTTGCTGGTGACTCCCTTTTGGCTAATACAGCATCGGTTCCCTCTTCTTTTGCATTTAGCCAAGGGCAATCATCACAAGGTAACTCACAAGATGGACCTTCTCACACAAGACAAAGGATCTCTTATCCATCCCCACCTGTTGACTCTTCAACTGACTCTGTGGGTGATTGGATTTTGATTTCTTCAGACACTTTTTTTCTGGGAAAGTGCTTAGGGTTCTGCAGAAAACAATACTAGAAAATCCTACTTATCTAAATGGAAGAGTTTTTCTGTCTGGTTCATAAGTTCATAGGTAGGTACTCGGCTATTGGCCCTAGGGCCTATATAAGCCTAGCAAAAAAGGTACCCTGGCTTTTGCCACCCAAGAAAATTATGTGTCTTTCACATAACTTGGATCTGTTGACAGTGAATGTTCCACTGGTTCTCTCATTTGTGTGAATTGCTCAGTGATGGGTTGGCCTATTCCTCTGTCAAGGCCAACTTGTCAGCTATTTCTGCTTGTCAACATTTGTCTCATTCCTTAGCTACTAGGCTTGAAGCTAAACAATTCCTCAAATGTGTCCTACATATTAGAATCTCACCAGGAAGCCTGTTCCTCCTCCTTGGAATCTTAATTTTGTTTTGGAAAAACTGACTTTGGCTCCTTTTTAGCCTGCATCTACAGCCTCCTTGCAGCATTGCTCTTGGAAGACTGTTTTGTTGTTAGCTTTGGCTTGTTTCTGAGCTTCAAGCCCTTATGGCTTCTCCTCCTTTTTTGTTCTTTCATAAGGACAGGGTGTCCCTGCATACTAACCCTTCATTTATGCCCAATGTTGTGAATGAATTGTCACTTAATCAATCCATTCATTTGCCCACATTTTTTCCTTCTCTACAATCTCTTAGTGAGAGGGTACTACACACCTTGGATGTGCATAGACAGCACAGATTTTATTTGGATAAAACTGAGGCTATCAGGAAATCTGATCAGCTTTTTGTTTCTTTTCATCACAGATCTTTGGGATTGCCTGTTTCCAAGCAAACTATTTCCTCAGATTTGTAAGGATATTTCTTTTTGTTATATTTCTCATGTTAAGAGCCTTCCTTTATCTGTCAATGCTATTCTACTAGTACTGTGGCTTCTTCTGGTCCTTTCTTCAAGGGTTTAGACACTGATTCCATTCCTACCTGGACTTCTGTATATATCTTCACCAAACGCTACAAGTTAGATGCTATCTCCAGAGTTACAGCTAGTTTTGCTAGGGCCATTCTTCATGGCTTTTTAGAGAGCTGTCCTGCCCCTTCCTCCTCCCAAGTTTCTTCATGCACTTTGGTACTCTCACTCATGTTATGAATACTGTAACAGCAGAATAGAAGGACATTCTAAAGTTGTGTAAAATTTTACCATAATGATAGATGTCCTTCACTTCACTGTTGCAGTATTCTATCCCTCCCTCCTAACCCCCTGGGTATTGCTTTTTCTTATAATTGTATGATTCACCTTGGAATATGTGCTTATATTCTGATCTTGGTGAGAGTAGGAGCAGAGTGCATTGATTCCTGACTCTTTTTGGTTGGAGAGGAAGTGTCTGTGCTTAACATACCTGATTGGTTTGGTTGCTATTCGAGGCATCCACCAGAAATAGGCTACAAACTTACAGACCCTTGTATCATCTGGGACAAAACATGGATTACCAAACAGGCTGTGGCCTGCTTCTCTTCTTGGGATTGGTGCTAACATTTTGCTTCTGGTGAGAGAAGAAGCAAAGGAGTATTGTATTTCAACAGAGTGAAGATGTGCTAAGACCAGCATTAGTAGTAGCCAGGCAGTAGCCATTCATGCAACTCCCTTCTTTTCATCATTTGTGATGAGCTAATTCTTCATTTTTCAGTAAGTACTGCTTGATTTATAGGTTCATAGGTTGGGACTAGGCTATCGACCCTAGGGCCTATACAAGCCTAGCCATAACAATTCCCTGGCTGTTTCTTCCCACAATATTTACTTCCTTGGACCCCTGTCTAGCAGGGTGACTGACGTGACCCCTGAGGTGCATTTCCTATCTGTCATCCAATCATCAAGGTTCCTTTTGAAGAGGGGCAAAGAGGTGCTCTGCTTGACATGTATGGGCAGTCTATTCCAGAGTCTGGGGAGTCTCTGGGTCAGGAATATATTCCTCCAGCATATTTTGTTCATTGTGATGACAAGGTTTACATCCCTGGAGTATGTGGCTCTGAGGGATTAGGATTTATTTAAGTGTAGCATGTCCAGCAGCTCTGGGTTTGCCATGGCCTTGTATGTTAAGCAGAGATCTCCTCTTAGTAGACAATATGCGACAGAGTATAGCTGGAATTTTTTTAGATTGTCAGCATAGGGCATCTGCTTTAGGCCTGTGATTCTTTTAGTGAGATATTTCTGCGGCCATTCCAGTTGTTGCAGATGCCTTGAGAGGTGCATACCAAACAGGGCGTTGTTACTCTATAATGGGTCTAATGAGGGATGTGTAGAGTGGGACAATGACCTCCTTTTTTCGGGATGAAAAGCCCTTAGTGATGAGATGTGCCACATAGAAGGATTTCCTGACTGTTGTGGCGATGTAGTTATCGAAGGTGAGACCACAGTCCACCTGTATCCCTAAGTCTCTTATCACACTTTCAGTATTTAGTGTACTGCCACCTATGTGGTAATTCACAGGTGCATGTTTTTTCCCAAAGGGGATAAATATACATTTCTTGGCAGTGAGCTTGAGCCCATGGCTCTGGCACCAAGCATCTGTTTCTGTAAGGCCCTTTTGTAGAATATCCACATCATTTGGGGAATCAATAATGGCTCCCAGTTTGCAGTCATCTGCGAACTTTGTTAGCCAGAATCCCTTAGTGTTGGCCTGTACTTCAGAGAAGTAGATGCCAAACAAGAGCGGTCCCAGGACTGAACCCTGAGGTACTCCACTTGTCACTTGTCTGGAGCTGGATTTGGAGTTGGAAACTTTTACAGTGTGGGTTCTGTCAGTAAGCCAGTTGGCAACCCATCGAGTGATGTAGGGATTAATGCCCAGCTTAGTAAGTTTATCTATGATTCCAGAGTGGGGGATGGTGTCGAAGTCCTTGGCGAGGTCCAGATAGGCTGTGTGAACTGCTTTACCCTCATCCACAGCTCTGGAGACAGATTCAAATAAGTCAATCAGGTTCAGGAGACAAGATCGGCCCTTCACGAACCCAAACTAGGTTGGGTCCAGTGTTTGAAGGTTGCCAATGTCTTTGTTTATAAGTTCAATGATAATACATTCCATGGCCTTGCAGATCAGTCTCATCAGACTGATGGGGCTGTAGTTTCCAGAATCCAAGGTGGATCCTCCCTTGTGGAGTGGAATAACTGTAGCTGTGTGCCACTCAGTGGACATGAAGCCTGAGGTGAGGCTATGATTAAACATGACACTTAGGTGAGGTGCCAGTTCATTTTGTAGTTCATATAGTACACAGCCTGGGATGTCATCTGATCCCATGCATGCTGTATTCTTAGCTTTGGGGAGTGCGTTTTTTACCTGTGTGGCTGTTATTACTGGAATTTGGCAATCTTTCGGTATTGAGATGGGCCCTTTAGGGGGTGAGAGGGGGGGTGAAGTTGGCACTGAATCGATCTGCCAGGATATTGGCAATGTCCTTGGGATCAGTATATTTAATGCCATTCTGTTGTAGCTCAGAGCAGATCTGAGCATTGCCATTTAGATTCTTGACATAGCTATAGAATGTCTTGTGGTTGTCTTTGGAATCTTTGGCAATTTTATTTTTGTAAATAGCTTTGGAGGATATTATGAGGGATCTCAGCTTCTTACTGAGGCTGGTAAGGGAGTTTTTTGCATCTTGGGATTTTCCTATTTTCTGCAACAGTTTCTTCCTTTTGTTCTAAAGTTTGTTTATGGTAGGGGACCACCAGATTGGCTTCCTTTTTTTGGAGGAGAGCATCTTGGTTCTACTTGGGATGGCACGATTCATGCATGAGTGGATGTGCTTGTACATTGCCTTAGTGTAGGATTCAGCAATCAAACTTTCAGCTCCCATCTGCATATCTGCCTTAATACTTCATCCTTAAATTATCAGGGTCTACGTATGTTTCCCCTCAAGTGCTTGACAGTGCTGTTTACAGACTCAGACTCCTTGAGTGATTTTTTTTCCTGTAAAAGCAAAATTTAAATTTCTCCAATATCTAGTTGCACACAGGACAACTGGTTTGCAGTGACAAGCACTGTCCACACAGTTGCAAACTAGATACTCCTAACAGTGATTGATATTCTCACTCCAACAGTCTAATCAATAAAATGAACTTTTCTACTTTCTCTGTTACCGGCTTGGTGGATATGGGCATCCTGAGGCAATGTAGAAATTGCCTCATGTTTACTGACAACCAGTATGTGAGAGATGTATTTACACAACATCACTGGAGGCAAAGCTCTCAAATAAAGGTACTCCTAATCTCAATAAGGTTGTCAGTAGTACACATGCTGCACCCATCATGTGCAATTCAAAGCAGATGTATACACCCACATATACTGAGGCATATACTGAGGCACTTATATGTAACCTTCCTAAACCACATAGACAAAGTACACATAAGAAATACCTTCAGCAGCCATAAAAGCACTCTTTCATAACAACACCCACATCAACACATAGAGCTACATCTCATGGAGCCTCTACTTCTACGCCCATAAGGCAAGTCACCAAACAATCCAACATTCTAGTCATTGCAGACTACACTGTGCGATACACTGATGTCCCTCTCACCAGGCTGAGTAAGGAGAAAGTTACAGTCAGTTGCTTATTAGGGGTTAGGATCTGCCAGAGTATGCATCCACTCAGGTCTTTGGATCACAATTACCAATATGACTCAGTCATAGTCCATGTGGGAGTAAATGACCTGAGACGTACCTACCTAGACTATATGAAAAGAGAAATCATGGAGCTCTCAGAATATGTGTCTCATGCTGGAATAAGCCGAGCATTCAACAGCATTTTACCTTCTCCAAGATCAGACTTCATGTTTAACATTTGCTTAAGTTGAACCATTATAATTATTATTATCATTATTATGTTTCTAACGAAATTATTATAGAAATAAATTAAATTTTTAATATTCATGGAATTTAATTTGAAATACATTTACCAGAACTGGAATGAAATGAGTTGAAAAGAAAGAACACTTTTACGAAGGTGAGAAAAAGAAGAAGAGGGTGATAACTTATCTAATTTGCATAGGCAGTTAATAGGCATATGGTCAAGGAGACCCTTGAGAAGCGTATCTCAGTTTCCCAATTGCCACAGAGCTCTGTCTGGTTAACTGTCTTGTTTAGAGTTTCATAATAAGCAGATTGATGCTAAGAGAATCAAACCCTAGACCAGATGAAGCGGTTCAATAACAGTTCATAGCCTTAGTCATCAGTGCTAACTGACAGTCATAGAAAGTGGGTATTATTCTCATCTTAATTTGTGTCAGTTAAAACATATCCCAGTAGAAATATTTATTCAGTCATTTGGTTACCTTTATCTCTCGTGGCAGATGAGTGTGTTTGCATCTCAGCAAACTATGTGCTATGATACTGAGATTAGAATTCTTGATAAATAGAATTTACTTATCAGAATCAAGCATTTTGCTGCTTCTACTCATGGTTCCTTGCCATATTGTACCTAAATCTGAAGGGGTATCATCAAGTATTTACTTATCATATTGTACCTAAATCTGAAGGGGTATCATCAAGTATTTACTTATCATATTGTACCTAAATCTGAAGGGGTATCATCAAGTATTTACTTATCATATTGTACCTAAATCTGAAGGGGTATCATCAAGTATTTACTTATCATATTGTACCTAAATCTGAAGGGTATCATCAAGTATTTACTTATCATATTGTACCTAAATCTGAAGGGGTATCATCAAGTATTTACTTATCATATTGTACCTAAATCTGAAGGGGTATCATCAAGTATTTACTTATCATATTGTACCTAAATCTGAAGGGGTATCATCAAGTATTTACTTATCATATTGTACCTAAATCTGAAGGGTATCATCAAGTATTTACTTATCGTATTGTACCTAAATCTGAAGGGGTATCATCAAGTATTTACTTATCATATTGTACCTAAATCTGAAAGGGTATCATCAAGTATTTACTTATCATATTGTACCTAAATCTGAAGGGGTATCATCAAGTATTTACTTATATATTTATACCTAAATCTGAAGGGTAGGTCATCAAAGATTTACTTATCATATTGTACCTAAATCTGAAGGTATCATCAAGTATTTACTTATCATATTGTACCTAAATCTGAAGGGGTATCATCAAGTATTTACTTATCATATTGTACCTAAATCTGAAGGGGTGTCATCAAGTATTTACTTATCATATTGTACCTAAATCTGAAGGGGTATCATCAAGTATTTACTTATCATATTGTACCTAAATCTGAAGGGGTGTCATCAAGTATTTACTTATCATATTGTACCTAAATCTGAAGGGGTATCATCAAGTATTTACTTATCATATTGTACCTAAATTTGTAGGGGTATCATCAAGTATTTACTTACCAAATTGTAAGTAAATCTGATGAGGTATAGTCGAGTATATATCTTCCCTTAAACATCCCACCCCTTGATATGCCTTTACTTTGATAAGGAATACTTTTGCAGTACCATCATGGTGTAAAAGGATGAAGCCCTCATTCTGCCTCAGTTGACTTGGGTTTGATTAGTAGTTCTGGATCTGGAAAGGAAGTAGGCCGGTAAGAGTAACAGTGAACAGATATTGCGG
Source organism: Protopterus annectens (assembly GCF_019279795.1). NCBI lineage: Eukaryota > Metazoa > Chordata > Ceratodontiformes > Protopteridae > Protopterus > Protopterus annectens. Next base: position 1,004,361,676 of record NC_056735.1, on the reverse strand, counting down.
GCTGCATTCATCCTGCAGAGACGGAGGCATATGTAGTATGACTCTTAGGTGGTGGCTAGTGGGCGCCCTAGGCATTGTACCCATGGAATCGGGACCTACTGAGCATGAGCTACCAAGTGGTGGTGTTGTGCATAAAAACTAAGCCCTGGGATGATGCTCTCACGGAGGCAAGGGTATTCACCCAGATGCTTAACAGGATTTTTGTTTCTATAAACCCTTTTATTGAATCATTACTGGTGACACAGGCAAATTTACATTTATACAAAAGTAATGAAATTGTATTAAATTAACATTAGCAAACATTATACTTCACATATATTGCTACAGTATATATCAAATAACCTAAGCAACGTTACTTAAATTATTCAATTCCACTCCCTTTCTTTTTAAACAAGAAACATCTTTATTAAACCATCACTTATGACATAAGCAATCATACGTTTATATAAATGAAAACTAACAACATTATAGAGATTTAGCGAGCTGCTTATCAAAGGATAGGCACATCAGAGAGAGGGGACTGATAATACTAGTCTGACAACTTACCCACTTCCTAATGTTTGACCCTCACCTCTCAGAGGTGCAGACTAGTGAGCTCAGACTAGGGTATGAATAAGGTTTAGCTCTTATCCCAGGAAGTAAATGGGGCAAACTTTCAATTTACTATGGAAGGTAGTGAGCTGGCTTGGCCCAGTGGATCTAGTATAGACGCTGGGCTTGGTGAACTTGTTCTGGGGGTATGTTGGTTTCCTCAGATTTAACAAATAAGCCAGCTTGGTTTAAGTAGCAGTGACATTGGCTTAGATGAGTGGACTTTGAGGAAATTAAAATGAGATTTTATTATAGATATACAGTCCACAAAAAGAGGGAGGGGAAGAGAGGGGAAAGGGAGAAAAGAGAAGAAGACGAGGAAGGGAAGGGCTGCTACATTCTTTCCTGGGAAGTGCTGCCTGTATTAGTACTAAATGTTAATATAGTACTTTTAAGTTGTTATCATTTAGTTTCCTATTGTAACTATGGTGTAAAAGATATATTTTTGTGCCTGGTCCACATATTTCCTTATATTTGACTTATTTTGAGATAATAAACTGGTTCATTTTTTTCTTTTTTTTTCTTCATTCCCTGCATCCAATCTCTTTCTCCATGTCAGTATTGTGTTATTTTAAAATTTCAACCTAGTATTACTTTTATAAGAAAAATTTTCCAAAACATCTAAAATACTAGGATAACTACTAGTATTATAATGTGTAACATTTCAGCTGTGGAAAGAGGCATTGCAACAGCATATATTCATTGATGCAAGTATATTGAGGTAATAATACTATTGTTTATCAGACATCTTCTATTTCTCTGAGTGTTCATGCTTATTTATTAGTAACTGTCATCAAGGTTTAGATTCAAACATCTGTCTTTCCAGCATATTCTCATTTCTCATTCTATATATCCTTGCCCAAATATATGTGTACATTTGTGTGGTGTATGTGTGTTGTTATATATATATGCAGTGTTTAACTCTATATGATCAAGCCCACCTGCACCACCCTAACCGTGCCCCTTCCTCCAACCCTTCTATCCACTAACCTAACCTCGATCCTAGCCCTAGCTCTCAAAACACATGCAGAAACATTCTCACCCACGCCAGACCCCACTCACCTGTCTCGACAAAACATACTCATGACATTTTGACTGCTCTGATATCTATACATTTTATTTAAAGCACCACTCTTAGCACTCATCAACCAAATGGCCATTTGACTAAGTGCAGTGAGCCCATATATGTCTATATATCTATATATATATATATATATATATATATATATATATATATATATATATATATACATATGGGTCCACTTTTATATCTCAAAATAGTGAAATCTCGAATTTCAGTATTTCGAGACCATAATGTAGAAAGTGCAGTTTTCCGAAACTGCAGTATGTTGAATCTTAGTATCCTCGATGTGCGATAGGTGTAGTGTAGTATGTATGTGCTTGGGCACTGTCTCTTTAAGGATGTTGTGTTATGGCAGCCAATGTTTGTTTATGTACAGAGATTCAGGTAAGTGTTAAAGTTTTCAGGGTTTTGGGTATAAATGTGTTTGTTTTTAGTTTTTGTAAGGAGTTTTAGGGGTAGATTGGGGTACGTAGTTGAGACTGTATGTGTGCGAGTGCTGTATTTGGGGATTTTAATATGATTGTAGTATGTGTGGGTGTTATTAGTGAATGTAAATATGACTTAAATGGGAGTGTAGGGCAGGTAAGAGTGTGTTTGTGTTTTTGTATTTTTTGAGTTAGTGCGACCTAGGAGTTGGTATATATAAGTAGGGGGGTGTGGAGGGCACAGCCTCCCTGCTTGTTTATGTTGTAGTTTTGTTATGTTTTGTTTTTGTTGTTTTGTTTTGTTTGTGTTGTTTTTGTTTGTTTTATTTTGTTGTTTGTTTGCTTGGAGCTGTTGCAATTTTGTGTTTCTGTTTTAGTCTCAAAATCAAATTTGAAAATTAAATATAATTTCAAGAATAAAAGCATTCAACACACACACACACACACACACACACACACACACACACACACACACACACACACACACACACACACGTATGTGTGTGTGTGTGTGTGTGTGTGTGTGTGTGTGTGTGTAAATTAGAAGAAATTCTGTCTTAAACTGAGAGCAATTTAGCAGCACAATCCAATCCTTTAATTGCAATAGTTTTGCTAGTACTTAAAACTCCATATATTACTTCTATTTCTAAATAAATATTTAACAAAACTATAGCATACCTCATACCATTTACATGAAATAGTACAGTAGAACAAACACAAGTGCATCCACACGGAGAAGGCACTGAAGTCACTGCAATCACTGAAAGTACTCACAGTCAAATAATAATACCAGTCCAAGTGAGACGAAATGATACGAAAATTCCTCTTTATTCCATACATAAAATCACAAAGAATAAGCGCTTTCGCGTAGCTGTAGTACGCTTCATCAGATTCTGTTACAAGCTCTGTTCTTCCAGTTTATATATACAAGCATTGTATTCAATTTTTAGATGTAAATCTAAGTATTAAAAATGGGAAGATTAGGTCCACGTTACACAGAAAAGAATGTTGGAAGAACACACTCCTCAGGTACGATAGTATGCACCCAAGACACGTGTTCAAGGGTATCTTAAGAAGTCAGTTTTGTAGGCTAGATAGAATATGTGAAGAAGATCTAGAGTTCACATTACAGGCAGATAAGTTAGAAAATCTATTTATACAGAGGGGTTACAATAAGGTATTAGTGAAAGAAATTAGGAATGAAGTGAAGAGATCTACAAATACAACAAAGACATTAGAGATGGTAAACTCTAACTCTATTAAATATAAGAAACAGACTGTGAGATATGATGAGAAAATACATTTTGTCACTACTTATACCAATGACAATAGAGTAATCAAAGAAATTATTAGTAGCCATTGGCAAATTTTAACTATAGATAGCAAGACATTAGAATCAGTAGGCCAAACCCCTAGCTTTACATATCGAAATAGCAAGAACCTAAAAAGACTGCTTTGTACTACACATAGCAGCAATGGAACAATAGGCACTCAGATTAGAAGTAAACTTGGAACATGTCCATGTTATAATTGTAATATGTGTAAATATATTACAGGGACACAGGTATTTATTCACCCTGTTTTGAGTTACTCATTCACTCCTAGATTTTTTGCATCTTGTAATACATGCAACATTATTTATTTAGCCACCTGTGAATGTTGTTCTGCATTTTATGTGAGACTCACAAAAAGAGAATTAAAGAAAAGAATTTACAACCATGCATATGACATTAAAAAGAATAATGAACTCAATGCATTAGCAAAGCATGTGATTCAATATAATAGTCATAACTTTAAATTTAGGGTCTTGCAAATTGTAAATAAAAATGAAAGAGGGGGTGATTCTGTGAACGTCTTGGAACAAAGGGAATTAGAATGGATATTAAAACTGAGAGCACACCACCCTACAGGCCTGAATCAGTATGTCCCTTTGAAGCCGGCTTTAAAGCAGCATAGATATGCATTTTTTATATACGTTTTTATATATATGACTATTTTTGTATATTTTATTAACTAATTGATAGTATTGTTAGTTTTATATATACATTTATTGATTTATTAGATTATGTTATATAGCATTACATTATATATAAAGGTGCACTATGCACTTTAATATATATTATATTAAGACGTAAACAATATGTGGTTTTATTTGATGAAGGCTTCGTGATTCTGAAATAGCGGAAGATGAGTAAGACAATACAGACTAGAAAGTTTTTATGTGATTAGTTTTATGTATGTTAAGACAGTGTGATGTTATTCATGAAATACATTTATACAGATGTACGTAACATTCTGATTTGATATAGGATATATACGTACATAATTTTGTATTTGAATGAATATATTTACAAAAATGAACACATAGCCCTTTAACTGAAATAAGAGGTTGTCCCAAGTTAAGCCATTAAATGGTTTCTTAATTAATTAATTACACTAATTGAATACAATGCTTGTATATATAAACTGGAAGAACAGAGCGTGTAACAGAATCTGATGAAGTGTACTACAGCTACGCGAAAGCGCTTATTCTTTGTGATTTTATGTATGGAATAAAGAGGAATTTTCGTATCATTTCGTCTCACTTGGACTGGTATTATTATTTGACTGTGTGAGTACTTTCAGTGATTGCAGTGACTTCAGTGCCTTCTCCGTGTGGATGCACTTGTGTTTGTTCTACTGTTTTATTGCCTGACTTTGACAAGTGCTCCTATATTGGTGTGAGCAGTTTTATTTGACTATTACATTTACATGAAATGTAATATTTCAATTATCCATTATTTTATGTGGGCAAGTTAAATTCATTATTTAAAAATGTGACTATTAACAACATCCGTTAACTTCATATTTTGATCAGACAAATGCAATGGCTATATAAAAATTACCTCAGGGTTATGCTGCTAAATGCTAGGAGTCAAAACCAGAAACAGTATTCACTGGAAGTAGTCCTCACCCTGGAAGATGCTGAGATTTGTGCAGTCACAGAGTCCTTGTTTAAGGCTGCGGAGAGCACCCAGCTATACCAGGTTGCATTTCCTTTCACACATTCAGACCACAAAATGAAGGTGTGAGAGCTACAGGAGGTGGTGTATCAATATCAATAGATAAAGACATCTCCAGATTGGTTAAACAGCATGATTCCCTTGAATTAATTCAGGTGCAATTGACTGTAGGTAAGACCCCTCTTCAGGTCATTGCCAGCTATAGGACCCCCGCCATGAATCAGGACATCCATTCAGCCCACTTGGATCTACTTGAACCAATCAAGATACAACGAAATACCCTGAGTTTGAATGACTTTAATTACTCATCCATAGACTGGGTAACTTGTACGTGTTCTAACTCACTTGAGCAAATGTTCCTGGTCTTTGTTAACTCCAATGTCCAGACCAGCTGGTTGACACATCCACAAAGGGTTCAAACATCCTGTACCTGGTGCTCACTAACATGGAGGACCGCTGCACCACCCCCAGTGCATGGCCATCCCTGGTGAGATCTGACCAAATATCAGTCTTGCTAGAAGTAATTATAACACAAGACCCCCCCCCCCCCCGTAGCAACAACTAGACCAAAAACTTCTCCAAGGCCAATTACAACCTCTTACGTGATGGCATAAATAGCTTCATTGCCCTCCCACCACTGATGGAACCGACAGCTATGCTGAGTTATACACCAATTCTTTATACAAGCACCTGTACAATTGTGTTGACTCTGCCGCAACCTGCTAGAACCAAAGCAAGATCTTCAAGGAAAAACAAACCTGCCTGGTAGACAACTGGCATTAATAGGCCATATAATAGGAGAAAGAAATTGATGTCTAAGAGTAGGAAGAAATGGTTTCAAAACTGAAAACACTCCCGCCTCAACTTAAACAAGCAAATAAGACTCCTAGGGAGTCCTGCAAAGCTAACTACGAATCCAAATTAGCTTCCCTAACTAAGGATAACTAAGGATAACCAAGGATAACCAATGTGTTCTTTAGTTACATCTGTAACCTCAAAGGTAAGGCCCATATTTGTGCTGAACTTTTAGTTAATAGCACTACATATACAGAACCTGTGGATATAGCAAATCTGCTGGTTCAGTGAAAACTTCTCTCCCCTGTCCCTGCCACATACACACAAAAGCATCCCTAACACCTGTCGCCTACCTAGTATATCTGAGGAACAGGTCTTAAATCTTAAATGCCTACTCCATGGCGAAAAACACAGCTTATGTGGGACCACACAATATCTGGGGCTGTTTTCTACATGGGTTAAAACAGGAATTAGCATCACCATTGAGCGCACTTTTCAGTCACAGCCTAAGCACTGGCTTTGTCTCAGTGGAATGGAAAATGGCTACCATCATCCTTTTGCACAAAAAGGGTGCATCCACGGACACCAGGAATTATAGACCTATTAGCCTGATCATCCTTATCTTCAAGGGCATAGAACAAATCATCATGAACTTTATTAACAAAGATATAGGAAATCTCCAAATACTTGACCTCACCCAGTTTAGCTTTGTCAAGGGGAAACCATCCCGGTTAAACTTGGTGGACTTCTTCAAGACAGTCACCAAAACCTTTGATCAAGACATAACTGTGCATACTGACTACCTAGACTTAGCCAAGGCCTTTGACACAATCTTCCACTCAGGTATCATTGATAAACTCACCCAGCTGGGTATCAGCCCATATATTGTCAGGTGGGTTGCAAACTGGCTCACTTATAGAACTCATACAGTCAAAACAGGGAACTCTACCTCCTCCAGCAGACCTGTAACCAGTGCTGTTCCACAGGGGTTAGTTATGGGACCCCTACTGCTTGGAATTGACTTTTCTAAAGTACAGGCTAAAACTAAAGGACTGTGGCTGACAAAGTTTGCTGATGACTGCAAACTGGGAGCGATCATTGAAACCCCTACAGATGTCAACATCCTGCAAGAAGGTCTTATGCAGAATAATGACTGGTGCCAAAGTCATGGCCTTAAACTTATTGCAATTATACATTATCATCCCCTTCAGCAAGGTGATGTTCCTGTAAACTACCACATTAAAAGTAATACTCTAAGCACACAGTCAGTGGTGAGAAATCTGGGCCCACAGGTTGACAGCAACTTTGATCACCATGTCTTCATAGTGGTAAGAAGGCCATTTTATATTGCTCATCTCATAAGTAAGAGCATTGCCTCCAGAAAATAAAAGAGGTTATAACCCCCTTGTATGCTTTCCTGATCAGGCCAATAATAGAGTACAACACTGCCTTTGGTATGCTCCTTTCCAAACACCTGCAGCAATTGGAGAGACCACAAAGGCTCCTTACAAAGAAAATTCAGGGTCTTCAAGATCTGTTTTATGTGGACAAACTGAAATCATTTTCACTTTACTCTGTGCCATACAGACTGCTCAGAGGCAACCTGTGCCTTGCATGTAAAGTAATCTTTAACTCAGATTTAATGGAAATGCACATTCGCAAGTCAAATGGGAGATTTGTCACTCTCTCAAAGGACCTTAACCTGGTATGTGACATCAACAGAACTTGCTGGACAGACAAATTTGTTTCACAGAGGTTTCCCCATCTTTGGAACAAACTTCCTATTCATGTTACACAAAGTCCCTCACTGGCCCTATTTAAGGGCAATTTGGATGATTGGATGGGTAACAGGGAATTCACAATGTGAGTTCCACCTGTGTTCCTCATGGACAGGGGCAATAGGTGCTGATTTTAGTGTCTGTTTGAACCAGACACCCTTGGGAGCATGGGTTGAACTTGACAAGGCTTGTAAGGACCCTAGGGCTGATAGGCTAGTAACCTGTTATGATTTTATATATATATATATATATATATATATATATATATATATATATATATGTATGCATGGTTCCCCGTCACAAGATCAAATGGATGGAAGCTCGAAATTCATAATTTTGAGACCAGAATCTCAAATTTCCATTGACTCGAAATTGTGAATGGGAGCCTTAGGTTTAAAAAAATAAAAAGTTAACTTACCTTATTGTAGGGGGCAAGGTCCCCCTGTACCCTAGCAGTTTAAATGTGAATATTCCGTGACTGCAGTTTAGTGGAGGAATGGAAAATCTTCCGTTTTGCTCTTACTCGTATAGCGCGGAATGGAGATTTTCCTTTCCTTCACTATAGTGCGATCTCGGAGTAGGTATATTTAAGTAGGGAGGTGAGGGGGTGCAAGGGGCAAAGCCCCCCTGCAAACACATTTGAAAGGTGTTAATTTTTTTTTTTGTCCCTTTCATATGTTCGAGTTTCTCTACATTCGAGATTCTGGTTTGGAGTTTATGACTTTTGAGTTTAGAGAACATCGATCATATGAAGGGGAACCATATATATATATATATATATATATATATATATATATATATATATATATATATATATATATATATATAGTCATAAATCATATCTTTAGAAACAGAGAAGTAATTCAGCATGTGATTATGTGAATGTGCGCAAGTGTGCATGCATACGATCATGAGCGCGCGCGTGCGTGTGTGTGTGTGTGTGTGTGTGTGTGTGTGTGTGTGTGTGTGTGTGTGTGTGTGTGTGTGTTGGTGTATGTATCTGTGTTTGTGTGTTACAGAAAATTACATCATTAAAAGCAAAAAGATTATTTGTCATATGCTTGTGTGTGCGTGTGTTTGACAGAGAGAGAGAAAGAGAGAAATAGTCAGACAGGCAGAGAAAAAGTGAGCTTGGAAATGGATTGTTGTACAACTCCATAACATAGCAATCATGCTACTAACTAATGCAGTGGTTGTATCTTCTAATCTGGTAAAATTGTATAGCTTTGTGATATTTGACTGGAATGCAAAACTGATCATGACTTTTTTTTCAGGTAAATTGCTGTTTTTGTTCTGCAGAATGGAATATGGAAAGTAACTAAACACAGATAAAACAAAAATAAACTATTCTAAGAAGGCTAGAGATTATCAGGTTACAGAAATACAAATGGGAATACATACTACTAATAAAGAGTACCACAGCAGAGGGGCAAAATACAGTGTAGACATACAAGTCAGTCTGGTATATGATAGTAAAACAGGATATAGAATATATGTAATAGATGAAGAAGAAAATCCACAACAGTAAGACAGAAACAAGCAGAATGTTTTAAGAAAGTGGAAAACAAAAAAGAATTGTTAAATATTACTAGGATTCAGAAAAATCCTCACTGCAATAGTAAGTAAATGGAATTGAAGCACAGCTATGCCCACATTGAGAATGATGTTATTATCAGAACATTAGCATGTCTCTGAATTACACACTAGTCTAACAGCAGTAATGTTCTCCTTGTAGCCTATACATGACATGTACATCATATTGGTACTAGCACCCCCTGCACTCATATACACCTACACATATTCAGAAACCCATACACAAGCCCCATCTCAATAAAGCTTACAAACCACAAACTAGATACTTCTTCTTCTTCTGGCTTTTCCCGGTTAGGGGTTGCCACAGCGGATCACCTGTTCGCTCATGATTGGCAGTGGAGTTTTACAATGTCGAGTTGCCAGCCCGGCGCCAACCTTCCACAGAAGGCACACACATGCACGCACACACACCTAGGGCCAATTTAGTGTGTCCAATCTACCTACAGCATGTCTTTGGGATGTGGGAGGAAACCGAAGCACTCAGAGGAAACCCATGCAACCACAGGGAGGATATGCAGACTCCACACAGAAGGCACCCCAGCCAAGGATCAAACTGGAGAACCTCTTGTTGTGAGGCAACAACGCTAACCGCTGTACCACCGTGGCTGCCCACAAACCACAAACTAGATACTAAGCAACTTAAATACCTCTTCTCCCACATTTGTCATTTTATCACTATCCTTGTTTCTGGGGACATACACTCTAACCCGGGCCTCTCTCCCTCACACAACTCAACCTCTCCATCTCATCCTCCCCACTCATCTGTTAGATCCCTCCATTTCACTGCTCTAAATGCTCAAAGTATATGTAACAAAATCCCTAACCTCCATGCCTGACTTCTCCACAATCAACCTGATATTCTGTCTATCTCTGAAACCTGGCTTAAACCTCATATAAAAGACTCAGAATTGATACCACCCAACTACTGTATTATCAGAAAAGCTAGAACACATAAAAAAGGGAAAGGTGTTGGTCTCCTTTACTCCTCATCCCTCTTAGTTACCCCCTACTCCAAACCTATTCCCAAATCTGGTAATGCTGAATTAATTCCAGCCCTTCTTCAGGTAAACAGACATAAACTTATCTGCATTGTTACACTTTACATCCCTCCTGGAGACAATGTCCCAATCCTCAAAGACATTATCTCCTGGTTTTTTACCAATATCACTAACGAAACTATAATCCTGGGTGATGTTGACATTAACTGGGCCACAATTCAATCTCCAACCAACTCCCTAAATATAAATCTTTACAACTTCACTCAACTTATTAACTCCACAACCAGACCTTCCAAAGACTTCCTTTCTGGAAGGATCCTAGACTGGAATTTAGTTTCCTATCCCCACTACATCTCTGATAGTGGTACCCTTCCCGACCCGCTAGGTGACCACCTTTCCACTTTCACCCATCGTCTTCCATCCTCCCTACAACTATCCCACACCTATATCTCTACCCTGTACCTAAAAAACTTTAATCCCAATGCATTTTCAAATGCACTAAAAAGAACTAACTGGAACCCACTAAAAATGTTATCCCCAGAAAATGCTGTTACTTACTTTAATACAACTTTCTTAAACTTCCTAGACTCGTTTGCCCCCTGGAAAACAAAACGCATAAAAAGTAACCCCATCCCTTGGTTAGCTAAGAATACCTTAGTCACTATGAAACTCCGAGACAAAGCTTGGAAACACTACCATAAAACTAAAACTACCACCACCCTTAATGAATACAAAACACTTCGCAAAAAAGTAAAAAAATGTATTATCTCAGACCACAAAGCCTATTTTTCCCCACTCCAAACCAACTATAACAATAACCCTAAAAAATTCTGGGATGGAATCTTTTCTCTCCTTAACCCAGGTAAAAAAGAAAACTCATGCCCCGAACAAAATGCCTCCGACTTGGATTTAGCTATTCAATTCAATCATTCTTTATTTACTCCATAGCCAAACTAACATCATCCTTCACTAATAATCCTACTTCCCCACATCTACCTCCACATATCCCCTTCTCCTCCAGTACCTCCAGCTCCCAACCTCCTCCATTCTCCATGAACCCCATCCCCATTTCTACCATAAAAAACTTCTTCTAAACTTGAAACCATGCTCTAATGCCCCTGATGAGATACCCTCCTACTTCCTAAAGACAGCCACAGAAGCCATTGCCTTCCCTATCTGCATCCTAATAAATCGATCAATTTCAGAATGCCGAATGTATCTGACCAGACACCTGATGCCATGTTCCCCAGCTCTGGAAAAAGGCTTTTATTATTCCACTCCATAAAGGGGACAACAACAATGATATCCCTAACTTCTGTCCTATTTCTAAATTTCTCAAAAAATGTATCCACCTACAACTTCTACCCTGTCTTGTAAATAATGACCTTTTCACTCCCACCCAGCATGGATTCCGACCCGGCCATAGCACCTCCGCTCTCCTCTCCTTCCTAGAAACTGTAAATGAGGCCCATGACTCTGGTCATATTGTGTCCACCCTCTTCTTAGACCTCTCTAAGGCCTTTGACACCATCTCTCACAACCTTCTCCTTACTAAACTCTCTAAACTAAATCTGTCCCACTCCTCTATCAGCTGGTTCACCAGTTACCTATCAAATAGGCAACAAGCAGTTAAGTGGAAAAAAAGCTACATCATCTTTCCTAAATACACCCACAGGTGTGCCCCAGGGCTCATTCTAGGCCCCCTTCTATTCAATATTTTCATAAATGACTTCTATCATGCCATCCCTAATGCCAACGTCATTCAATACGCCGACAACTCAACAATAATCTGCTCTTCCACCTCTATTTCCACATTAACAAAATTAACCTAGGATGCCTTCTCTTATACTGAACAATGGATGCTAGAAAACCAACTAGCACTCGATGCAACCAAAACTAAACGAATGATATTTCCTATTTCTAAAACCACCACCCTAGATAAAAATTCATTCTCTATCATCAGCCGAAATAATACACCTCTCGAAATAGTCTCCACTGCTAAACTACTAGGAATCCTCATTGATGGTCAGCTAAAGTTTGATAGCCATCTACAAGTAAATATAAAAAAAAACTCATAAGAAACTTGACATGCATTACCCCCACAATCGTTACATCTCTCCCTCCACCAGGCTTACCACTTACCTTATCCCTTCCCTCCTGTATGGTGCCTCTATCCTTACTAATCTGCAATCTTCCCTCAAGTTACAACTCTCCTCCTGTTACTATAAAATTTCAAAATTTGCAACAGGTCACAGATCCAGTACCCATCACTGCATTTCCCTACACCAACTGAACTGGCTTGAGCTGCCAAATTATCTCACCTATATTCAATTTATACAAGCACACCAACTTATTTTCAGCCTCTCTCTCTGCCCCGCCCTTGCCACTACCTTCCAAATACATCTACCCAATAGATGTCTAATATCCAACTTCCAAAATCCAATAGAACTATATAAACCATCCCGCCCACCAGGCAAACATCTTCTATCCTTTTCTCTAGCTCGCCATTGGAATTCTCTCCCACCTCTCATCCGTACCACTAACAGTCTCTCTGTCTTCAAAACCTTACTTCACTCACACCTAACTTCACAATGGGATTGCTCTTGCTCCCATCCTACATAACTTCCTTGACTATAGTTACTCTCTACTTGCTGATACATCTGCAATAGCCTCCTTTAGCTATATAATTTCTACTAATAGACTGTAGGAACTAACATATTTTACAAGAACTGTAATTTTGTTTGTAAAGAATTTTTTTTCATGCATTGTACTAATTTGCTCCTTCAAATGCCAACTTATTGCAACTGTTGTTACCTTGTATTTTTCCAATTCTCTAATACTTTGTAATTTTGTAATTCTGTAATTTTGTAATTTGCAATATTTGTATTTTTTCTGGAGCTTTTCCCCCCAGGACTCCATTGAAAACGGGCTCCTCATGGCCCAATGGACCATCCTGGCAAACAAACTGCAAATAAATAAATAAACAAGAACACACACACACACACACACACACACACACACACACACACACACACACACACACACACACACACACATCAACAAACAGGCATGCTTCAAAACACACCCACACACACAGTTGCTCACACATGCACATACATGCAATTTCATTCATGCCCCTACAGACATGCGTGCATACACATGTACCCTCAGATACACACACTGACACCCCCGGGCCCCACCTCTTCACCTTTACTGAACTTACCTCCATAGTGACTGCTTCCATAGAATGGGTGCCCACTCTCCTTTGATAGTGTTAACTTGTTTCTGCACCAGTGAAAGTTTACATACCTGAGTGGTTCTCTAAATTCCATGGCAGCATAAATCACGAGCTGGTATCATCTCCAGGGGTTCCATGTAGCTAATAAGCATTACCTGCTTCCCAATATTTCTGCATTATCATGCAGCTCTGCCCATTAGGCTGCCCTCCATGCTGAGACCACCACTAGCAGGAAACATCAGTGATGTGGCTGTCTAGGAATCAGGCTTACAGTGATTGGGAAAATGGCCGTGTTAAAGCTCCCGTTCATAGTAAGCCTTTCTGAATCCTATCCATAGTGTTAATGAGGTCAATACCTTTTTCAAAAGGTCTGCCAGCCTTTTTGTTTTGTAGCAGTAAAAGGTTTCCAACAAGTTCAAAATAAAGAGCTATACTAAGCTGACCATAACAATTGGTCATGGACCCAGCTCCACTGAACTGAGGCAGTTGCGGTGACTAGTATTGTTGCTACTTAGAAGTTATATAGAAAAAAAATAAAATACAAGGTTAAATAGGCTCATTACAAACAAACTAGTTTAAACAGTTTTGTCCTAAATCAGGTAGCTATTACCATAGCTCCTACTTACCAAAAAATGTATATAATGCAACCTAAATTGCTATCCCTTCAAAAATGATTATTGCACAAAAAGTGGACAGAACTGAGTTTAATAATTAGGAGTTTAAACTATATTTGTTCATTTATGGCAGATACACAGTCAGAGAAATTGCCCAAAATATTTATAACATTTTGTTTGGAATTAAAGTAGGTCATTAATGTAACAGGAACCTGTGTTCTGAGAGACAGCCTTACAAGACTATCTGCAAATATACAGAGCTGAGTATATTTTTCTTTATTATAGAGTTTAATTGTTGCTTAGATATCTGTTGTCTCACTGTTCTGAGCGACTGATCTGCAAATATAGAGAGCTGAGTATATATTTTTTGGCTTAATAGTTGTACTGTATTAGTGGTTGCTCAGATCTCTCCTGAAACTGTCCCTGTTTTTGGTTTGTAGTTAAATTTGGTGGCTTTTGCAGTGCCCACCCCACTGTAGGTTTGATATAGGACACTCCCCCAGTCCAATCTCTTTACCGCATTCTACCTAATAAACCCTTTCTGCACTTGCTTTTAGTCCTTTTTAATTTAATTGCATTTTTTAAACTGTGTTTGGTCTAATATTGTTACATACTCATGTGCTAGCTTGCACTGCATGTGAATAGTTTTTACTGCTGTTTTTGCTACTTTTCTGTAAAAAAAAAAAAAAAAAAAACTGTAAGCCTGTTTCCTACCTTTCCTGTAACTAGTGTTCCAGATACAGATTTGCTGTATCCAGGACTGTTTGTAAGCTTCTGAGCCCCCCAAGCCTTTCTGTGCTGGAGAGAAGCCTTCTAGCTTATCAGTGGGAGTGGTAAGCATTAGGTAACCTGTCTACCACATAAGGAGTGATTCTGGCCCAGAATTTGTAGTTATTGGCCATTTGGGCAATCTCTTCCATCTCTCTCAACTTTCTGATTTGAAAGCCTGCATTTGCACTTGTTTCTGTCCTGTAACTCGTCTAGTGCAGATACAGATTCTTAGTTTTAGCACTTAAATTTGCTTATTCATGCTCAGCACTTGTTCAGAACCTGTAAGCACTAAATAAGCTACTAATTACTATAGCACTCAATCTTCCTCATTACCTAGAGGAAAACAGTTTTTGTACTAACCTTTCTCACTGGCGTTGAGAAAAACAGCTCTTGTACTCACTTTCCTCACTTATCTAGAGGAAAATAGTTTTTATTCAGGCATGTCCAAGGGTCGGCTTTCCAGTGTTCTCCCCTATCTATCTGATGAATCTGGGCATCTTGAGGCAATGCAGAAATTGCCTCATGTACATAGACAACCCTCTCCTCCTACCACCCAACACTACAACCTGTGAGAGATGCACTTATCTAGCCAAACTGGAGGTAAAGCTCTGTCCAACCAAGACTGAACCTGACAGTCATGAGGAGAGGGTAAACATTTGCACCACACCACACTCATCACATAGTCTCACTATGTCTACACCACCTAAATTCACACATAGAAACTCAAAAACATTTGCGGAGGCTCTCAATAATAATCTGCCTAAGCAACAGAGACCTCCAAAGCAGAAACACAAGCAACCTCCACCCCCCAACACAACCCAAATGACACATAGCCCACAGACTCAGTGTGCCACTCAAACACAGCCAATAAAGCAAAACAACATACCCAACACACAAGTCATAGGTGACTCTATAGTCAGGCACACTGATGTCCCACTCACCAGGCTAAACAAGGAGAAGGTTACTGTCAGCTGCCTGTCGGGTGCCAGGATCCACCACATAACGCACGCACTCAGGTCACTCCACAACAAGTACAAATATGACTCTGTCATTGTCCATGTTGGTGTGAATGACCTGAGACGTACCTCCCTGGACTTCATGAAAAGAGACATGGAAGAGCTCTCCGATCTTGTAACCCAGGCAAGTATGACCCTAGCCCTGAGTAGCATCCTGCCATCACCCAGAATGATAGCACAGTACAAGGACAAAATGATTGACTTCAACAATTGGCTAAGCTTCTGGTGTCATTCTAAGGGGATCCAGTATCTGTCTGCTTGGGATGACATGGTCAACAAACCACGATGCTTTGCCACAGATGGCCTGCACCTGTTGCCCCTGGGACTCCGGATACTGGCTAAGGCTCTTGCTGCCCCTATAGTGCATTTTTTAGGCAGGGTTCAAGTAACAAATTCACCATCATAACAGGAACAAGCAAGCAAAAACTGAGGGTAATGCTACTCAATGCTAGAAGTCTAAATTTCAAAATGCACTCACTCGAGGCACTCCTTAAAATGGAGAAGACTGATATCTGTGCAGTGACTGAGACCTGGTTCAAGGCACCAGAGAGCACCCCTGCACTACCAGACTATAACTCATACCACACTTTTCGGCCATGTAACCTGGACTGAAACACCAAAGGTGGGGGTGTGTCCATATTCATTAAGGATATCGACACCTCCAGGCTAGTTGCTGAGCATAATGCATCCGAGGTTATCCAAGTACAACTAACTCTTGGCAAAACTGCAGTCCAAATTTTAGCTTGCTACAGATCCCCCACCATGCCCCAGGATTCCCACTCCTCTTTTCTTGATGTACTGGAAAATATTAGGGTTCAACCAAACACTCTAATAATGGGCGACTTCGACTACCCTACCATTAACTGTGAAAACTACTCATGTTCCAACTCCTTAGCGCAACTGTTTCTGGAATTCATAAACTCCAATGCCCTAGATCAACTTATCCACACCCCCACCAGGGGCAACAATATCCTAGACCTAGTCATTACCAACATGAGTGACCGGTGTTCCACACCTGAAGTCAACTCCTCGTTGGTCCGATCTGACCATAAGCTATTCACCCTTGATATCCACATCCCACCCCCACCCCCATTAAGGAAACCACAGTAAAAAATTTCTCCAAAGCCAACTTCATGCTTCTTAAGACAGAAGTAGTGAACTTCATGACACCCATGCAGATGGACAATACAGTTACAATTACTGAATCCTACACAAATGCACTCTATAAGCACAGTTACAACTGCTGAATCCTACACAAATGCACTCTATAAGCACTTACACAAGTGCATGGATTGTGCTATCCCAAACAGAACCAAGACGCTATCCTCCAAAAAAAGGAAGCCAATCTGGTGGTCCCCTGCCATAAACAAACTGCATAACAGAAGGAAGAAACTGTTGCAAAAGAGAGTAAAATCCCATGAGTGGAGGAGCTCCCTGGTCAGCC
The DNA here is from genome assembly GCF_019279795.1 of Protopterus annectens. Classification (NCBI taxonomy): domain Eukaryota; kingdom Metazoa; phylum Chordata; order Ceratodontiformes; family Protopteridae; genus Protopterus; species Protopterus annectens. The sequence goes on along the minus strand of NC_056735.1, from coordinate 1,004,344,327 downwards.
TCAGTAAGAAGCTGAGATCCCTTATAAGATCCTCCAAAGCTAGCTACGAAAATAAAATTGCCACTAATTCCAAGGACAACCACAAAGCATTCTATAGCTATGTCAAGAATCTCAATGGCAACACCCAGATCTGCTCTGAGTTACAGCACAAAGGCATGAAAATTACAGAACCAACTGATATTGCCAACATCCTGGCAGATAGGTTCAGTGCTAACTTTACCCCCTCCCACAAAGGGCCTATATCTATACAGGAAGAATGCAGAGTCCCTGTAATCACAACTACGCAGGTGAAAGCTGCACTCTCTAAAGCCAAAAACACAGCATCCATGGGACCGGACAACATCCCAGGCTGCATTTTACACAAACTTCAGAATTAACTGGCTCCTCACTTATGCACCATGTTCATTAATAGCCTCGCATCAGGCTTTGTGCCCACTGAATGGCACACAGCAACAGTTATCCCACTCCACAAAGGGGGAGCCACCACTGATCTTGGGAACTATAGACTTATTAGCCTGATGAGCCTGGTCTGCAAGGCCATGGAACGTATCATCATGGAACTCATAAACAAAGACATTGGTAACTTCCAAACTCTGGGTCCCACCCAGTTCGGGTTTGTGAAAGGCAGATTATGCCTCCTGAACCTGATCAACTTCTTTGAGGCAGTCACCAAAGCTGTAGATGAGGGTAAGGTGGTTCACACAGCCTATCTTGACCTCACCAAAGCTTCAACACCATCCCCCATTCTGGAATTATAGCTAAACTCAATAAACTAGGCATAAATCCCTACGTCACAAGATGGGTTGCTAACTGGCTCACTGACAGAACCCACACTGTAAAAGTTGCAGACTCCAAATCTGACCTCAAAGCGGTGACAAGTGGAGTACCACAGGGTTCCATCCTGGGACCGCTCCTGTTTGGTATCTACTTCTCTGAAGTACAGGCTAACACAGAAGGCCTCTGACTAATGAAGTTTGCAGATGACTGAAAACTAGGAGCCATAGTCAAGTCCCCAAATGATGTGATCATCCTACAGAAGGGCCTCTCTGAGACAGATGCCTGGTGTTAGAGCCATGGCCTCAAGCTCAATGCCAAAAAGTGCAGTGTCATCCCCTTTGGTAAAAACTCTGTACCCATGAACTACCACATAGGCAGCAATCTACTTAACACCGAATGCGTGATAAGAGACCTTGGGACCCAGGTGGAGAGTAGTCTCTCCTTTGATAGTCACATCGCCACAGTAGTCAGAAGTCCTTCTATGTGGCACATCTCATCATAAAACGGTTCTCATCCAGGAAAAAAGAGGTCATCGTTCCCCTCTACTCGGCACTCATTAGACCCATTATAGAGTACAACGCCCCTTTTGGAATGTACCTCACAAGACATCTGCAGCAGCTGGAAAGGCCACAGAAGTACCTCACAAAGAGGATTACTGGACTCAAATAAATGCCCTACACTGACCATCTCAAAAAACTCCAGCTTTACTCCGTAGCATATCGCCTACTCCGAGGTGATCTCTGCCTAACATATAAAGCTGTGTCAAACCCAGAGCTGTTGGACATGCTACACCTAAAGAAATCCCAATCCCTCTGAGCTACACGCTCTAGGGACCTAAACCTTGTCACCACAATAAACAGGACATGCTGGAGGGATAGATTCCTATCCCAGAGACTTCCCATACTCCGGAACAGGCTACCCCATCTATGTCAAGCAAAGTTCTTCATTAGCACTCTACAAGAAAAATCTTGATTAGTGGATGGGAAATAGGAAATACACCCCGGGGATTACTTCTGTGTCTCTGTTCGACAGTGGCACAGGAAAATAACTTTCTTGGGTGGCGTAAGCCAGGGAACCTTGTTGGCTAGGCTTACGTAGGCCCTTGGGCTGATAGCCTAGTACCTACCTATGAACCTATGAACCATTTCAAATAAGCTCAGCAAGCAGAGAATCATATAAAATGTCATATTGGGTTAAACTAATAGAAAAATAGCATATTATTCTAGTACTGCAAATGGAATATACTTATGTTGATTAGCCAGTCTGATTTTTTTTTTGTTGCACATTTCACAACTGATATTTTTCTAAAGCACAGCTCCAGTAAACTGATAGTATTTTATCTTCAGATTAATATTTTATATCTTGTATGGCAGCAGTACTTATTATTGACACCTCATCATAGGTGCCATAGTGTACCCTAAGCTTTCATGTCATATGGCCTTAATATAGTGATGTTCAAAACTACTGCAACATTATAGTTGAAAATAAATCATACATGTAGCTTATCCCACAACTTATATTACACATTCACGTAGTATGACTTGTGAAAAAAAACAGCTGAACTGAAGCAATAACACAGCCACTTTATACTTGTAAAGCTATCCACTGCATGTGCCATTAATGGGATTTACACTCTACTTTTACCAATCAGCCATTCATCAAATGCCACTGTATCAGGTACAAGTGAATTCTAATGGAATGCATCCTTCCAAATGCAGTCACTTAACATGATAAAGTCCTTGATCTGTTCTAAATTTCTAGCATCAAGAATTGCTGTAATCTGATATGTTTAATTTGGCTTAAGTACGGTGGCAATTCTTTTCCACTGAAGAATAATTTTGCTTCTTTTTCTGTAAGGAAAAAAGGGTTAGGGATATGTATAAACTAAGTGACACCAAATAGGTCCACGGTGGTGGTGCTGCGGTAGCGTTGTCCCCTCACAGCAAGACACTGTCCGGTTCGATTCACAGCTAGAGCGTCTTCTGCATGGAGACATGTGTGAATGGGCATACCTTCGTTGAAGGTTGTGCATCAGGGCTGGTAACTCGGCATGTAAAAAATCAACTACCAATCATTAGCGGACCAGAGTTCCACTGTGGCGACCCCTAACCGGGAAAAGCCAAAAGACACAAACAAACCATGATCATAATTTATATAACTCAAGACTAAAATATTGGACAAATAAAATAACACAGATAATGAGCACCTTTACTGGCCAACATATTAATTTAGCAAGTCATTCAGAAATTTTGGCATAACAGAGTACTCATAATTTGATTATTTGGTGTTTAATGAAATCTCTATAAAATAATACATGTACATATAATATGCATTGTAGGATGCCATTTTGCCTTGGCTAAGCATGGAATCAGTACTTAGTGTTTTCCAAAGTGTGAGCATGCTAATACTGTATCACTGTATACCAAAGGTGTACTACTTCCTAGACAGAGATAAGCAGGATCTGAATAAATGGACTTTCATTTAATAGGATTATGTCTTCTCCGAAAAGTACTGAATATCTTACATTATGGTGTAAGAGATTTGAAATGGAAAAAAGGTGGCAAACTCCACCAAATGGTGTGGTTTTGAAGGGTTATTTGGCTGTTATACTGTTTTACAAGTTTGGTTGTTATAATGTTTTACAAGTTTGGTTGCTATAATGTTTTACAAGTTTGATTGTTATAATGTTTTACAAGTTTTCAGGCTTTGCTATAAAGCTACCTCATCATTTCAACCAACTCATACCTCTCAACCTCTTAGTGCAAGAAATCTGGACAAAGCCTAACGTGATGAGAGGGCCAAGGCCCAAAAAACAGTGACAGATTTTAAATATTGCTCTAATAAGCTTAGAAAGTTATTAGAAAAAGAGAATTTGTGTTAACATGCATTTTCTGAATGATATGAAGTCTGAAACTTAAACATACGTCATTATTTAGTGACTTAAAAATGAACAAACACAGGAATCTGTCTAGATCCAACCGCACCACCACAAGTGTTGAGGAAAAAAAAACAAAAACAGAGAAACTAGTGGTCTTAAATTAAAACTTTGTTGATGAGCTCAGTCACAATCATTTCCAAAAATCATGAAACCCAGCTACTGTTCCAAAACAACAAGCCTTTATTCATCACAGACAAGTGATCCTCAGTAACAAAAATCAGAAATAGTTTAACAATGATAGACATATCAGCGTTTATACACTTAGAAGTAGGTGCGGAAAATACATGTATTGTTTAATTTTAAACCAGCATATTCATGGCAAACAGTATAAACAGGGACATAAAAGTGCATTCATAGCAGTTGGCAAGAGACCAACACAAAGGTTATGTAATGAAAGAAAATGGGAATAGCTATATTGTGGTTTCACTGAAAGAACATTATAGTACTGATAGGTATCGGTGTCTGAGGCAAAGTAAAAATTCAACATACTACTTATGTACTTATGCATGCTTCTCAGCAAGGAAATGTACACTGAAAAGGAAACAAAACATGCATAACTTTTAAGAAAATGGAGGCAGATGGATAATTGCTGTGTTCCTAGATAAAAGTGAAAAGATTCAGATAAAGACAGAATATTACAAATGCCATGCCAGATGAGTATGCAGGCATCTTTGGAGTTCAGCACAATAAAATACATTCTCAAGATATAACCGAGGCTCCTAACAAGGCAGCAAAAGCAATCTAACCAACACACGGATGGTGGGATGCTAAAACCAGCTGCAGCCATACCACTCACTGTAATAAAAATATGAATGTCTCGCAAGAAGCACCAGTTTGCTATTGAGAGACCTGCCAGAAAACACATCCTTATGAAGCAAATACTTTTTTTTTTTTAATTTATTTTTTACGTGATTTATTTATTTATTTTTCGTGTGATCTTAGCACCTCTTATTCTAAGTTGCCAGGATTCCTAGGTCAATTTCAGCTGCCAGTGTGTTGTATTAAATAGGTACAAAAAAAAAAAAAAAAAAAAACAATCAAATGTATGGTATAATTGCCAAATAATAATAATAATAATCTTCTTCTTCTTCTTCTTTCAGCTTTTTTCTGGTTAGGGCTCGCCACAGTGGATCACCGTCTGCTCAGGATTGGCAGTGGAGTTTTACGGTGTCGAGTTGCCAGCTCTGCACCCAACCTTCCACAGAAGGCACACACATGCACACACTCATGCCTAAGGCTAATTTAGTGTGTCCAATCCACCTACAGCATGTCTTTGGGATGTGGGAGGAAACCCACGTGACCACAGGGAGGGCATGCAGACTCCACACAGAAGGCACCCCAGCCGAGGATCAAACCAGAGAACCTCTTGCTGTGAGGCGGCAATGCTAAGCACTGCACCACCGTGGCCTCCCAAATAATAATAATAATAATTATAATTATAATAAAAACTACAATTCTGGACAAAAGCAGGGTTTCTTTTGAAGCTTAGCAAAATAGGTTTGACCATACTAATACAGCCCTCCTTATCAACAAATATTAAGGCAGCCCTAAGATACAGAGACATGGCATCCATTTACACTTCCAAGGATCTGAGTTTTGGAATGAACTCATTACATCGGTAGGGTAAGCTGTGGGGATAGGCTGTCAGCCATCTCTCCTTTCGTGGGGGACAACTGTCTGTGTAAACTACTACAACTACAGCCTTTTGTGGAGACCGGAAGCCTTGCAGATGACCTATCAGATTACATATGTGACAATTACATTATCTCATCATTATGCATGCAACCACTGTCACACGCCAGGATTGCAACCAGCCATTATGCATATTATAATGTTTTTGATATCACAGTCCTTAATGCCCCATCTTATTCCTTCCAACCTTCCCAGGCACTACAAGTGAGTACAGCAAGATCACCGTGTTGAAGGATTGCATCTAGGGTTTAAATTAAGAACCCAGACAGGTGAACAAAGAAACCAGTAAAACCAATACCTGCTGCAGTACTAGTAGGGAACAACAATATAAGGTAGCAGTTGTGAAAAACAATTTATTACAATAGTTGAGTGCTTTCATTTTTACTATTTTCAGAACCTCTGATGATTTTGATCCCTACTAGTACTGCAACAGGTGTTGGTTTTACTGCATCTAGGGTTTGCTTGACAAGGAGCCTTTGGGAAATTTGAGTCAGGAAGACATGGCAACTGAGGCAACAACAGGAATGTTAAGCAGACCAGTATGAGGAACAGGCTGAAAAAATAATGTCACCTTGGAGACTTAGTTTCAGAACTTCATCTTTTATTGTGTGATACTCAACCTAACCTCAGAACCTTGTTATCTGACATTGCCATAGTGCAAGCTGTAATTCACACATCTTATTCTGCATTGGCATCTTACAATCTGAAAATGACGTGATTTCACTTCTACAACTAGTATTTGTTTTTTTCTTCACTAAATGTATTACAGTAGAGTTCAAGCTTGAAAATGGATGGGGTAATTGCTGAAGGAGTTCCACTTTATATTCCTCATCACATATTAAAAAATACTTTTTCCATGATGTGGGATTAGAAGGCATGTTTATTTTAATTTGGGTAGTCTATGAGCCTCTTAAGAAAATGTAAGTGGGCCAAATGGACAGCTGTCTTGCAAGAGTGATTCACTATTGTGGGTTGCACTGTTTGAAAAAAAAAGTTCCAGGTAACTCTCTATACCCCTTTGTTATATGAAATTATTTATTTTTTTTTAAAGAGGGATGTAGGGAAATCCAGGAATTGACCATTTTACTTATAACTGCAGTTATTAATGAAATACAAGGTTACAGATATTTGCTACATTATTCCTTTTTGCTGATACCAAAGAGTCACACAGGAATGTAGGTGTCTTTCAGAGAACTTAACATTTGAAATAGCCACTTTACAAAATGACATATATTTAAATGTGTATCAGTGCTGCTTTAGGGAAAGGCACTAAGAAGGCAATGTACAATTTTCAAATTGTGGTATACATATATATTTTACAAACATATTAATTGTAGTGACTTTTTATGCTATTTCGTCATCAAATACTCTGTAAAAATATGCAGCAGAAAAAACAAATTAAGATTTGTTCTATTTGGAGCAATTGTGTAACCAAAAACATTTTAACAGAAATTCATCAATGAAGAATAATAAATCCACGAGTACTGTGATGATAGGGGGTACTGCCAGCCATGCCAGGAAAAATAGGATAGTGGATGTGTAACATATGCCAGCACAGCTAGCTGAAATTTTGTAAAGAATTACATATCATTTGTGTATCAAACTGATTTGTACAGATGTTTGTGTTTAAAAAATGTATTTGTAAAACTGCTTGTGTTAAAATGTATCAACAGTGTTTCCTGCTGGACAGAAAATAAATGTACATGTATTATTTTAACTGTTTAAATGTATACATTGTGATAGCATGTACTGGAAGAGAAGAGGTTAATTCACCTGACCTAAATTACTTAAAGGATTAAGCAATAAAGATGTTATCCACCAGTTTTGAAGGGAGCCAGATATGCAATGTCTGTGCTAGAGGATAGTTTGTAGCCTTCCTGTAGGAAGAGTGGAATGTTTTTATTGTTTTATGGCTTCCAATGTTACAACAGATCTTAGAAAGAAAAGCTCCAGATATGTATGGTAGCACATATATAGCTAATCCCTAACAGCTTCTAGTGTAGGTAATAGTGTGGGAACCAGAAGTCAGATGACCAGATGCATGTGAGGTCATTCTGTACAGAAATATTGTTTTAATATTAGAGGAGACTGAAGTCTCATGGGCAGTCTGTTCTTGGAAACCTGACTAGAAAGACCCTCACACACATAATCTTGCCCTGTGGTAGTAAGTAATTAACTAGGGAACAGTAATTATTTTAATCAATCAGAGATAAATAGTGAGATTTGCTCAATACTGTTTTTCTGTATCTGTATGAAACTTTCTTTCGGTGTTACTTTTAATATTTCCTCTGACTGAAACTCTGATGCTTACTATAAATAGATATTTAGTATTTTCATGTTCTTTTATTATTTATTATTAAATATTTTTTAAACTTTTCATTGTGGCTGGACCATTTTAGAAAATATTTAAGCTTTGAGAGTATTTGCATATATTTGTTTGGTGATAATTCTGATCACTCCTGAAAGCCTTGCTGTTTGGTCAACATTTCTATTTATATTAATGTTAATTTCAGTCAGTATAATTGGGAAACTTTGCAAGAGCCTTAGGTAGTTGGCTTTGTAGTACCAGGTGGCAGTAATAACTACCTTATAGTCAGGGCAGGAGGGGGCACAGCAGGTAAATATGTGCCAGCATTTCCCAGCTGTGTGTGTGTGTGTGTGTGTGTGTGTGTGTGTGTGTGTGTGTGTGTGTGTGTGTGTGTGTATGAAAACTAAATTGCACAGTGTGTGTGTGTGTGTGTGTGTGTGTGTGTGTGTGTGTGTGTGTGTGTGTGTGTGTGTGTGTGTGTGTGTGTGTGTGTGTGCCAGCTACTTGGAGCAGGGACACGAAACACTGGTTTCACAGAGAGAGTGGTGGATGGCTTGGCTTGGGCATTCAGCTGAGGACTTAACTCTGCAGCTGTACTAGTGGAGAGCCTTACCGGGGACCTGGGGTAAAACAGAGACAGAAACCTAGACCCCAGGCCAAGAATGTGTTCCCTGTGTGCTCTTAAGGGAAATTGTGCTTGATGCAGATAGAGGTCTGCACCTGGAAATACTGAGTGTATCCATTTGTATTCCAAGTGAATGTCCTTCTCCAGTATCAGCAGTGAGGATTTAGGCTTCTTGATTACTGCTCCAGAGTGGGGATGTCACAAGTACCACTGATGAAATGGCACATTAGTGTATGTATATTTTACATATGTATGCATGACCTTCTTGACTTGATAGTCATTTACTCTCCAGCTTCTTTTACATGAAAACTCAGAGCTGTCTCACTAATATAAAACATAATTACTAAATGCTGTGCTTTATGCACCTATTACTGTCAGTGACAAGGGCAAGGGTACTAATGTCTCCAATTATGCAAAATGGCCTCAGTTTACTTCTACATCTGTGATTCTCAAACCATGTGTTTTATTCAATTTAATCAGCATTTTGCAAAGTATTCAATTCAGGCTATTATTAGTTCCAGGGTAACTACTGTAAAGTTATTGGGAGTAAGACAACTTTATACATTACTGACAAGTAAAGGTTGATATTATTTCCAATCAAATGCCTTGTTACCAATATTTAACTGGGATGATGAAGCTTATTTAGATTCTAAGTTAAGATGCTTGTATAAACAAATCAAATAAATATGGAGACTGGTAAGGATGCTTCAGTCCTTCTAACACACCTACCCTTCATTACCTATAATATTAGTGCATACATGAGTCCATATATTCATATTTGTGACCTCACACCTGACTGAGTTTTCTGTTTCAGAATATTGATACATATGGAAGTGTCACTATTGAACACTTTTTCTTTAATGGTTTTCTAAATGCATTCACCAAATTACTGAATTTAGTAGTCCGACTTTGATTGTACATTTTCTTAACATAAAATAATATTGTTTGTACTGAAATGCAGAGTCTAGTTGAAGGCTGATATATCCTTCATTCTTCCAGACTGTTTTAACCGGTGTAGTAGCCGTCTTTGTGTAGTCAACTCTGGCAGATATTATCCGTGGAGTGTTCTTTGACCACCCATCTTTTACTGCCAGTCTAAATGCTAAGGTGGCTAAAACCCAGACCTTGAAATTCTTATCTTTAAAGAGATTGCCTCTCATAATAATGCAATCAGTTGGGTTTTGGAATTTGGCTTCAGGAAATGATTTCTTATTGCTTAGAGAAGTAGAGTTGTTAATAATACCTTTATTTATTTTCCATTAGTGTGTCTTCAAAGAACAAAATTAAGCAGGCTTAATAAAGCTTTCTAGAATGGAATACATTAAACACTATCTCAGCCAGATGAACATGAATTGTCTTTAAGCTGGTGAATGCAACATCTTTAAATTAAACATTAGGTACAATTTTTTGAATGTGTTATCTGTAGAAGAATAAGCGGTTTTAAGATAATTAAAAAAGTCCTTCATTTTCAATCCATAGATAAATTGCATTAATTAGAACTAATGCACTCCTTTTCATTATGGTAAAAAGCAAATTCTTAATAGGCAAGTGCATGTACATGCCTACATACACACACACACACACACACACACACACACACACACACACACACACACACACACACACACACACACACACACACACACACACAAAAAAAACTTTCAGTTTAATTCCTCTTAAATATACTGGCATAATGGGATTTATATAAAAGATGTCTTAAAACATAAATAGTATCCTAGTAAAATTCATATTGTCTTTATAGAAACAGATGGGGATAGATTTATTGACTCCATCTCATATCACTGTGATATTTAGCGCATACTGACAGATGTAACAAGGGATTTGCCACAGATATGTGGTATTGTCCAGAAATTACTGAATTGTAGAAAACTGTCAATAAGTAATCAGAAGTTGGTTATGCATTTAAAGAAAGTAAAGTATATTTGGAGCAAAATGATAGCAAACATTAGAAAATCAGCTTTCATATTCTTTTGCAATATGTTAACACAGTTATTCTCATGTTACGCAGTAATAAGCAACAGAGATCTAATGCAGATCCCATGACAGCTGTGGCCTGTGGGACATGAGCTTCTAGTGTATTTGCTACAATAATCACATCTATTTAGAGCAACTCACTAAGATTTTAGGTGGCAGTTTAAGTAAATCTTTAATTAGCTTTGGTAATTATATTGGTGTATTAAGTGTTTAATAAATTTAGGAAGCCCATTCAAGCCATTTGGAAGTCAGTTTTATTATTTTAATTGTTTTTGCCTGATTCAAGACAAATGAGCCCAGCTCTTGGAAAAAGAGTGAAATTCTTTTTGGCATCAGTTGGGATGTTAGCTTCATGCAGGTGAATCACCAAATGATAACAAATTACCAAGTTTAAAAATGTAAGTTCCATATTTCTGATTTGACAATAAAGAAGCATTTGCTCTGCAACATTAACTGCAACATCAACATAAATGCTTCATATGAGGATTTATGCATTGTATAATTAACTCTTGTGAGTTTTATCAGTAGTAGATTAATTGCATCTTGGGCCCTGAGCTTTTTTCAGTCCATGGGCTCACTATCCAACTTTTTTTTGTTGTTTTGTTTTTGTTTAGGATGGTGAAAGACTAAATGCTTGGCATATGTAGTTTTCAAGGAAAAAGGGTATAAGCAAATCATTTAGGAAACTTCAAAATATTCTAGTGAAGTCCATGAAGACTGACTCTGAACAAGTAACTTTAAAGACCACTATGTTCAGAAGCTGAAAAATGTGAATTTATATCTCATCTTGATGTTTTCTACTATATGGATGCCCCTCTAGCAGTATAAGTACTTATTACCATGTTCTCACTGTTCTAACAGAAATTGATTCAGTAGGTCACATGTACTTTTTTTGGTTAAGTACTCTATAGTGCATTCTGTCCTCAAGAAATTGGAGCATGTTTTCTCTTTCATACAAGATTTTCAATGTATTTACCCAAAAGGAGAATAATCAGATTATAGCTTACTTTAAGGATCTCAGGACTGAATGTCTGAAATGTTCTTCCAGTGGTAATCTATGGCTTGTGTTCCTTGTAATGTTTTATGAACATGCCAAAACTGCCCAAATAAAAATAAAACCAAGTAGTATCTCAGTACAAAGCAAAAGCAAGTATAAGAAATGCTTAAACAAAAAGTGTCTAAAATAAAGAAGAAAAAGTGAAAATGAAATAAAATAACACTGCAGGAAAATAAAGATTCCGGACAATTAAAATTTGAAAAAAAAAAAAAAACAGATTGACAAATATTCACCATAAAATGAAAATCAAGAGGCAATGTTTTGTTGAAATACATTAATAAGAGATATTACTTTAATCCAAGGATTATTAATGAATATTTTAATATCAGTTATATATCACTGTATATATTGTATATATACTTAGATTTGTTTTAATCCTTTTAAAAGATTATTAAATATACTTTTTCAGTAATATCTTTGTTTTATTGTTTTTTTAAAACAGTAAAATGGGGGGGGGGGTTAATCACAAAAATAAGGAATATAAAAGTCCAAATAGTTTTATTGACCCATTTAAGGAAACCAGAAAACATCAGTCTACATACCACTAAATGTCTCAAATGAAAATAGTTTGCAGACCTAAAGGCAAAAACAGTACCAACATTTCTGCTAAGACTCGCTCAACATGGAGAATATAAACAAAATATTTATTTATCGAAAACAATAAAAGTTAAGTGCTTTTGTCCTTTTTAATTATATTATGATTTCTTCTGAACTAAAACCTGCCACCTCTACCAGCATTTATGGATCCACTAATGACATAGCCATATACAATAAATCATGTTTTAAAGAAACAAACTTTTAACAAAACATGAGCTTTCACTATGAATTTCTAACCATAACAATGTCATTACCTACCATAAAAAATACATTTCCACCCATAAAAATTATAAATTAGATTAAATGTAAATGTAAATATCAAATCAATTAAAATTCATTGAATATTTTTAAAAATATAACACCCCAAAAATATAATTCGTTACTTTCATCTCATAAAGTACTGTTTATACATTTTTTTCAGACTGATGTAAACATTATTAATCTAAAAATATGTGCCTGCAAACAATTTGTAACCAATCTAAAAAGAAAGTTCATATGAGTATCATAATATACTTCTCTATAACTTAGCAGATGTCATTTTTAACACAGGTTTTACAGAAATGGAGTCATTCTGACCCTGGGGTATACTGGGGTTATTTTTCAACTGCCACCAAAGCTCTCTATATTCAAACTTAATTTGCCATTCACCCCCTTCATGGGTCCTTCATAACTTTCTCTATAATCACAAACATAAACATTTTAATATCTTTATATTGAATGGAATGTTTAACTAATGCTTTATTTATTTATTTGACATTTGTTAACCGGTTTAGTCTGACCAGGCAACAGAGTCCTTTTTCAGCGGAGACCCAAGGAGAAAATTTCCACAGATAAACAAATACAAAAACAAAATATCATGCAATATTAACACATATATATATATATATATATATATATATATATATATATATATGTGTGTGTACAGGAGAAACAGAATACAACTTATAAATGAACATGTTAGAATGCAAAAGTAATATTGTGGGTTTTAATTACCATCAGAGAGAAATTCAAGGTTGGTAGAATATCATTAAGACCATAAATGTGTAGCTGTGGTAAAGTGTGAGAGATGAGGGGGGATGGGGAAGAGAAGAGGGAATAGTTTGGGTGGAAGTGGAACAAGGACAGGTCCAGGAATTAGTAAATAAGTCCTTTGGAAGTTTTTTTGAAGTTAAGGAAGTTGCAGTTTGTTCTTAGGGAAAGATGAAGTTTGTTCCAGGCATTGGCGATGGAGGGGCTGTATAAAAGTTTGCCAGTATTTTTATTGGGTTTGTAGATGTCTAAGAGGTGTAGGTCTGTGCTGCATAGGTTACACTTAGGAGAGTAGGGAGTGATGAGGTCAGTGGGGGCAGGACAGTTGGAGGATTGATTTAAGATAGTGTGTGTGGGGTGGATTTGTAGAAGAAGGAGTTGGTTATGTAGCTCAAGCCATTGTAGGTTTTTCAAAGCTATGTAGTAGAGAGAGTGATAGGGAAGGTTGGCAGCAAATTTGACTATTTTGTTGTAGGGGTTTTCATGTTTAGCTAATAGATTGAATTGTATATTGGTGAGAATAGGGGCTGCATAAAGTAAGGTTGGAAGAAGGAAAGTTTAGAGAATGTTTGGTGTTAATAGTGAGGTATTTTTTATGTCTGTATAAGAGACCACATTTTTGGTGGGTCTTTTTGATGGCTTGCTGAATATGTATGTCAAACTTTAGTTGCTCATCTATGTTTATACATAGACATTTATTATGTGGTTCAACAGAGATAAGTGTATTATTAAGATAAAACACTGTGAAAGCAATTTTGTGTTGCTGTAGTGATTTGGGGAGGAAGAGTAGAAGTTTTTTTTTTTTTTAGGATTGAGAAGTAGTTGATTATTGGTCAGACATTTTTCGACTGAAAGGAGGGAATCTTGGGTAAGAGGAAGGAGGTGGGGAAGGTTATCAGAGCAAAAGCTAATAGTGGAGTCGTCTGTGTATTGTATTAGTGAGAAGTTTGGACAGGAAGTATGTAGGTTATTTGTAAAGATACTAAAAGGAGAGGTCCAAGGATTGACCCTTGGGGGACACACCTGTTTGGATTGGGAGGAAGGGGGAGGAGGTGGAAAGCCATTTGATAGACTGGAATCTGTTAAAGAGGTAACTGGAGAACCATAGTATAGTAAAAAAAGGAGGGGTTAAGGGAAGAAAGTTTTGAGAGCTGTAGGCTATGGGAAACAGTGTAGAAGGCTTTAGATAGGTGAAGGAAGAGGCATAGCACTAGTTTGTTATTGTCCCATGATTTGGTAATATTCTGTGTAAATGAAATGAGATCTGTAGAGGTGCTGTGGTGAAGATGGAAACCGTGTTGGGTGGGAGTTAACAGGTTGTCTTGTATGATGTCTTTGAGAAGCTTCTTATGCATACATTTTGTAATTAATTCATTTTTAAGTCGCAAAACAGAGGTTCTATGATCCCAGTAGGAAAAAAATAACAATGGACAGCAAGCACCTTGCTATGAGTGCTATTCTTGCATCAAAAACTCTAAAATATGATAAGTAATAAATAGGAGCAAGGAAGATTAATTCCATTTGAGTATGGTGCACCTCTGAGTGAGTCCCTTAACCAAGTATTGACCTCAGGTCACTTCAGAGAAGAGGTGCTTGTGGTTACATGTTTAAATAAATAAAATAACATGGTTAAATAAATAAAATAAATAAATAAACAAATAAGTAAATGCACAACAGACTTACAAAGTCTGAAAAAAGGACAGAGCTCTCTGCTGACCATTGGGCACAAAGGCTCAGGATTCAGCAGCAACGAGGCTAAAAGCAACATGTATTAAGTATACTTTTTGTATCTGCAGACGTTAAATGAGAAATGGGATAATGTGGTACCAAATACAGCAGTGATTATCAATGGTACAGATAAAAGAAGTGGAAGTGGGATCTTAAGAAATGGGAAGGAACTAATTATATAGCAATAAATGGAATCTGTATAAACAATACATGCAGAATAGTTTTCAGGAGGAACAGTGAAACTTAAAGGAAGGCAGGTGTTGAACAAATTATGCATTGTATGAGTGGATGGAAATTATGAATACTGCATGAAAATAAAATAAATGTTACCATGTTTTTTCTTTTCTAAATAAGTATATGGACCTATGTCACTTTTTAATGTTACGTTTATTAATGATGTTTAAAAAAGTGCCATATTTCAATTAAAAGTGCAAATGTTCACGGTGAGACCATGCAACAGGGACAAATAAAAGGAAGGAGTCTGTGAAGTCAGTTTCACCAAAGTTACTCTCATTAACAAATAATGCATTTAAAATAAATGTAAAAAAAAGTGGGGGGAATGGAGGTTCTGTTAAGATAAAAAAAGAGTACTGTGAGTTTGGAAAATGGTAATTGAAACAACATTGACAATATCATCTTGATGCCTCAATGCCACTGGAAGTTAAAGAAAGTTAAATAAATGACATAAGTATAAAACAAGACAATGTAAACTGCAGAAAAGAAAAACAACTTATGAAGTGTTTCTGTCATACCAAAGAGTAACAAATATTTTAATAAGGGTAATCCTATGGGCTAGGCTTGTAAGGCTTCATGGCCATTAGCCTAGTACACACCTATGAACCTACGAAGTTGTCATTGGTGGGGAAACCAGTAATGAATAATTAGCTGGTGCCTCATGTAGCAAACAAACGCATACTTATAAGACTACGGTCATTATACAAATATAGAAAAGCTACACATCTGTCAATCTTGAAAAGGTTTGATGATACCTTAAAAGCTGTCTAGCCTTGAAGTACAATCCAAGTAACAATTCTCAGCTGCCTGTCATGTATTATATAGAACTGTTTAACTCTTTTCTCGGCCTCCGCATTCCATTACAGCAGCAAATAGTAATGCCACTTGCTAGGCAAAAGGAATGCTTTCCTTGTTCCTTCACAGAAAGGATGATTAACCATTCCTTTCAGCTGTCCCTGGTATTGCAGAACATCCCTGATTTTCCTCATATTTTTGTTTTGCACCTTGTAAAATGTTAGGTTTTCTAGTAAATCATTGAGCATTACAGTCAGACAATAATGCCAGATATTAGAGTTTCATAATTCTTATTTTTCAGAAAATGCTTTTTCTTGAACATCCATTGTAGTAATAAATTTCAAAGTAAATTAGAGGATTATTTAAAATTGTCCCTAATATTTGGTCTTTGTCTCCACCCTTTTTGGCTTTGTCCCTGAGTTTTGAACAAAGAAGTTCAAAGTTGTGTGGATCAGTGCCAAGTGAACTTTCACATAGCCAATGTGCAGGTCAAGTCCATCAAACTAAACTTAAGGACACAATGTCAGTTGTCAGGCATAGCTCCCTACTTTAAGTAAGTAGTGTTCATTTTTATAATGTCAGCGTTAACAGACCTTTGTTTTTTGCAGAAAGACTGGGCCCTTATTTTGGATGACTGTTAAGCAAACATTCATAAATCAGCATCATTCTTTCTCTTTTTGCTAAACACACACATTCCAAACTTTTAATTTTTTTTCTCTCATGATGCTTGTGACACCATTTATCTGATGAAGTCATTGTTAATTTGTGTATTCTTACAACGTTTTGTCCTACTTGGTGTCATTAAACAGTGGAACCTTTGCTGGTGTGTTTCCTGCCTTCAACTTGGCTGCTTTGGACTTATTATTTGGTTTTGGTTCGACTATTTGCAGTTCTTATTACCATTTATAGTGTGTGACTCTGCTCTACTGCTATAGCTGAATATGAAGCCAAATGAGTCCTAATGTATTTGATAAAACCAGTAGTGTCACAAATCTAAAGTTCTATCTAAAAATATTTCTTTTTTAAATTTTACAGCAACACTCAAAATAAATACATTAATATTGAATAAAATAAAAAGCCATTAGGCAACTTAAGAATGATTAAGCATTTTCATCCTGTTAGTTCCATATCTTAAAGAAATGAAAATGCTCAGTCCTTGATGTTACAGTGTTTTTTTCTGTTTGCATTTTAGATATATGCTGCCATTCCTTCTTAGATTGAGAGCATATTTTGTGGCTGGCCATTGGTCCTCTCAAACTATGAACCTTGGGTGGTCACCTGTGCTAACCCATTATAATCTGCTACTGACTCTTACATTATAACCTGCATATGTTTAATAACTAGGCGGGAGAGACAGGTGTTTCCTTAAGATTGCTGTACTGATTATGGATTGATATTGCAACAGACTCTTAAGAAATGAAGGTGGAAGGAAGTGCAGTGATTTCTAACAAGTGGTCTTCAGGAAATGGACGTATAAGTAGTAGCAGCAGCAGCTGTAAAGGGTAGCAGAGAATGAAGATAAAGATGAAGAGTTTGAGAAGAAGAGAGAGAATTGTGTTAAGGCATGGGATATATGCATCCAAGAAAGAAGACTATAGGCACTAGGGATGCCATGTGGAATAAAAAAAAGTGTTAGGCATTATTATTGTTAGATATGTGTGTTAAGGTACCCAATAACTTTTACTTGACACAGTTCAGCAGAGAATAATAATTTCTTTATTTCAAAGAGAAACATGGATGTGGGAGACAGATATCAAGGTCCTGTCTTCACAAATAAAAGAATCATAGAAGCTGTATACTTTCATTGATTGAAAACATTATTGTAACAATCAGAAATTAAACAGAGACAAAAAAAAACACTTGAAATCAGACACAAGGCTGTCCCAAACTATGTTCAAAAATGTTGATACAGTAAAATAAATGAAAATATATATTTTTCAATAATAGGTTTAGCACTTTCATCCACACACAGTTAAAAGGACTTCGTCAGAATCTGCAATTAATTCACTCTTTATATACTGTTTCCATAGATTCTTAGACTGTTACTGGGCTAATGACTGGGGGGGTGCTTTCTAAGCCTAGTCAAGTTTTCCCAAAAGAATAATGATTTCCTGTATCCAAATAGGACATTGAGAACCAGGTGTTTATCAGCTACCCCTGTCCATAAGAAATATGGATGCCAGGCCAAGTGTAAATTCCCTATTTCCCATCCACTTGTCCAGGTTGTGCTTAACTTGGGAAATAGATGAACTTGCAAGGAGGGACTGTCTCTGGGACATATAAATGTCTCTCTAGCATGTTCTGTTTAAATTGATGACAAAATTCAGGTCCCTAGACCTTGTATTTATGGTGCAGTTTGACTTACAAGTATGCAAGAGAGTCATAAGTATGGGTTTTGTGGATGCCTGATAAGCCAGGCATAGATCACCCCTTAGCAAACTATAGGAGACTGAGTAAAGGGGAAGAGCTGCATAAGGCAGGTTTGCTATGCCTTGTATTCTTTTCATAAGAAACATCTGAGGTCACTCTAGTTGCTGCATATACCTGGTCAGGTACATACCAAAAGCAGCATTGTACTCTATGATTGGCCTGATAAGGGCAGATTACAGTGGGATAATGAGCTCTTTGGATCTAGATGACATACCTTTACTTATAAGTTGCACAATATAAAAGGATTTCTTCACCACTGTAGCCATGGAGTTGTTGAAGGTAAGGCTACTGTCTACGTGCATACTCATATCCCTGACCACTGGGTTGACGCTTAAGGGTATATTTATCAAAATGGTAATTGTCCAGGATGATTGACTTCCTAAAGGGTGCAATTATGCATTTCTTAGCATTGATTTTAACACCATGAATTTGGCACCATTTGTTAGTCAGAGATAGGCCTTCTTCAAAAATTCTAGTGTCTGCAAGGAAGTCAATGATATAACCCTGATTGTGATCATCTGCAAACATAGTCAGCCATAAACCTTCAATGTTTGCTTCCACTTCAGAGAAGTAGATGCCAAAAAGGAGTGGACTAGTACTGAGCCCTGTGGGGCTCTGCTAGTGACTGGCATCTTGCTGGAGTGGTCTCACCTATTTTGACCTCCTGGGTCCTATCAGTGAGCAAGTTGACTGTCCAGTGGGTGATAAAAGGATTCATTCCTAATTTGGAGAACTTATCTATAATGAGTGAGTGGGGTATTATATCAAAACTCTTGGCCAGGGCGAGGTAGGCTGTGCATACAGTCTTACCCTCATCTATTGCTTTGGTGACCCTCACAAGGACATCCACCAGATTTAATAGGCATAACCTTCATTTCACAAAGCTGAACTGTGATGGATCCATTATTTGCAGGTTACCTATGTCCTCATGTATTGTGTCTGGGATAATGATTCTTTCCATGGCCTTAAATATGAGTCTAGTCAGACGTATGGGCCTGTAGTCACCCAGATCTGTGGTTGGACCTCCTTTTACAAGGTAAAGATTGTAGCCATTTTCCACAAAACCTGACTGTGGACTCCCACTGAAAAATGATTCAAGTGGACTAGAGATGACAAGTTTCATAATATTTAATAAACATGATGTTATCGGGTCCCATTGATGCAGTGTTTTTGGCCTTGGAAATTGCATTGCTAACCTGTTCCCTAGCAATGGTTGGGGGTTTTGTGATATGTGGTATTTCTATTTCCTGTAGACTATCTGGGGAGGAGTGGGGGGAGAAATTTGAGCTGAACCTGTTAGACAAAAGGTTGCCAATTGCCTCCAGTTCAGTGTGGGTGATGCCATTTACAGTAAGGGCATATAACAATAAGGATGCTTCATTATACATAAAAAGGGAGGTGGGAGGTCCTTTTGATTTTACAGTAAGTTCACTCAGTCACATGACCAATTTAATCAAATATATTTAAAGAAACAGCACAAACTAGCAATTGCTATTATTGTAAGGCTAACAAACATAGTAATATAAATAAAAAACCAACATCTAAAAACACACATAAGTGGATATGAATCATACCTCTCAACCTGGAAACATAAAAAATCTGGACAAAGTCCCATGAAAAATAGGTACAAATCTGTGTGCTGATTAATATAACATTTGCATACATGATTATATAACATCACGCAGTCCTATGGGATTGTGGGATACCAACTTTCAAATGCAAACTGAAGAACAGACAACCAAAATATGGCCCCAGACCCTATAGTAAATGGTAGCTATTTTTTTTAAATGTGTAACAATGATGTTCACTGAGAAGGGAGAAGATGATGAACCTTAGGATTTTGGTTTTGGTGACTTGCAGTATGTGGGTTTTGTGGTAAAGGTATGGCATTTAATGGTAGTGAATATTCTAATCTTAGCAAAAGAATATTATAGTTTGATAGGACCTCTAAATGTCATTCTCCATGGCCTACTAATCAGTGATGTAGCTAGAGTTTGTGCCACCCAGGGCTGTCTGAGTTTTCCACCCTTCCCCCTCTCACAAAATCATGGTCAAATGGGGACCCCCCCATAAACAGCCCTCCCCCCTACAGCCATTCCAATGTCCCATTACTTGGCTATTTTACCCCATTTACCATAAACTCTGTAATGTGGATAATGCTTTACTTATACAGTGATTATTTGGATTTCAATTAAAACTTGTATTTTACATTTTATAGCGCAAACACTAATAGATGTCTGCTAAACAACGCAATAGAGTCTCACAATGTAAACAGACTTAGCATTAAAACTTCTCTGCCCTTGAAACTCACATTCATTGAAGCAGCATTGAAACCCACATTCAAAGAAAATGCATCTGATCAGTGGCAGATAAAGATTACCTTTGAGCTGTTTTCAAATCATAGGCCCCTTGCACATGAAACATACATGTGTTTTTTTGATACACCTTACTGATTGTATTAAACTATATTCCTTGTATAATACAGCACATTTGTTACAGCTTGTTTTAAATTTGTTTTGAACATTTTTCCAGTAAACAATGAAACAAAATGCATAAACCAATAATGACAAAACTGCCTAATTCAGAACATTTTTGTCATAAAAGTCTACTCAAACTTCTACAATCCACCAATATCAGTAAATATGCACAATCTCTGCAGAAGTAAAAATCATCTAAATAATAAAACACACACACACACACACACACACACACACACACACACACACACACACACACACACACACACACACACACACACACACACACACACACACACACACACACAAACACACACACACACACACACACACACACACACACACACACACACACACACACACACACACACACACACCAGCTAAGAATCTGTGAGCTGCATATCAGTGGCAGAGGACACAGCAATATCAACTACTTCATGTCCTCTATACTTAAACTCATAAACAATACAAACCCCAGCAACCTCATAAACCCCAACATAACACTACCCCCTTCTCACTCAAACCAATACCAATATGTTGCATCCAAAAACTCTTAACAAAACTTAAACCAACCACCCTCGCTGCCGACAATCTTCCTGCTGAATACCTCCAACTAGCATCTAGGGCTATAGCCTACCCCGTCACACTGCTAATATGTAGATCTATTACTGAGCACACCATCCCAACCTTGTGGAAATCCTCTTATTATTCTCCTCCACAAGGGTGGTCCCTCCACCGATCTCTCTAACTATCGACCCATCACAATCCTCTTACCCCTATCCAACTCCTAGAAAGTTGCATTCATCATCAACTCCTCACCCACCTTCTCTCCAACAGCCTCCTGTCCAACTCACAACATGGGTTCCACACATTCCACAGCACCACCACAGCCCTAATGAACTTCACCAACATCATAAACACATACAGGAACCAAGGTAATCATGTTTCTGCCACCTTTCTAGACTTATCCAAAGCTTTCGATACAGTTTCCCACAATAAACTCCTAACCTGCCTCTCAGATCTCAACCTTAACAGCCCCACCTTCCTCTGGTTTAATGGATATCTAGACTACTGCCAACAATCTGTAAAATGGCTTAACTCCCTATGCCCCCCACTCCTGGTCACAGTCAATGTACCCCAGGGCTCCATCCTTGGCCCCTTTCTGTTTAACATCTTTACAAATTAACTTCACTCCACTACTACAAAAGCCAAAATAGTCCAATATGCTGATGATACAACTCTGATCTGCTCCACAAACAACATTCAACTCCTCTAACACAAAATCCAACAATCCTTCACTGAAATAGAAAATTGGCTAAACAACTCACAATTAATATTAAACCCAAAGAAAACACAACTTATTTTGTTCCACCTTACAAAAACCCATGATACTACCTTCTCCATATCCTCTTATTACCCCAGTCCTGGAAGCCAAGTTACTATAATTTATCATTGACCAACATCTAAAATACAGCAAATATATATCCCTTACTGTCTCCAAAGCACATAAGAAACTAGGGATCCTCTATTGCTGCAAACGGTACCTAACTTCTGAAGCTAAAGTCACCATAGCCAGAACCCATCTGCTATTGACACTACTGTATGCATGCCCAGTACTAACAAACCAAGCCAAGTTACTATGATTTATCATTGACCAACATCTAAAATACAGTAAATATATATCCCTTAATGTCTCCAAAGTACATAAGAAACTAGGGATCCCCTATCGCTACAAACAGTACCTAACTTCTGAAGATAACGTCACCATAGCCAGAACCCATCTGCTATCGACACTACTGTATGCATGCCCAGTGCTAACAAACCTAAATAAAACTGACCTTAATAAACTCTCCATATGCTATAACAAAATAGCCAGATCATGGTCTCACCATTGCCAATCCCTGCATACACTTCACTGGTTAGAATTTCCAAACCTACTACGATACCACCAACTTAAACTGCCATACCAGATATTATATTATCCTGAAAAAAATCCTGCCCTGACAAGCCTCCTAAACTTCTACAATTCAAACAGGCAGTTATGATCCAGTAACAAAGCTCTGATAGAAAATATCCACTGTAAAAACAGTTCTGGTGAATTTCTCTTCAGTCACAAAGTTGAAAAAGTATGGAATAGCCTGCCTCCTGACCTCAGGCTACAAAAATGTACATCCACCTTAAAAACCTACCTAAAATCCCATCTATATACCAACCAGTTATGTAACTGCAATAGACCTCGCTGAACTCCCACCCTGCTGAATGAAGCTACCCTTTCTGCTTTAGTCAACACATAACACTGTAATGCACTCTTTCTCTTTTCCCCTTGTACATATTGTAAATAATGTTTTCTGTATACCTACACTATAACAAAGCTCTGTAATGTCAAAAGACTAAAGTGTAAGGCCACATGACTGTACTTTATTTCTGTATTATAAGCTTATTAACCTTTCTATATGTGTAGCCTAAACTTTGTAATCTTGAGTGGCTTTTGTTTTTATTTTACATTGTTCATACTCTGTAACCATTTGGAACTTTTCTTCCCAGGACTCACTGAAAACAGACACTAGCTGTCCAGCTAGTAAACAAATGTTAAATAAATAAATAAAATATAAAACTACACACACTCCTCAATATAAAGATAAAAATCCATGAGCTGCATACCATAGAGCTGGAATTAACATCTGCTTACTACACACACGTGAGCTCTACCACACATAGAGCGGAGGAAACAGCAAATATAAGTGGCCAGAATATAATGAACCACACGTAGGGTGGAGGAAACAGCAAATATCAAACGCACACTACACAGCAATATCAAATATATCTTAGCTTAGCCACAGAGCTGGAATTAATGTCTGCTTAGTACACACACGTGAGCTCCTAAACTAAGAAGCTGCTAAGAATTTGCTACACATTTCAAATATAATATAATCAAATATAATTTAGCCATAGAGTGGAGGGTACACAGACCACACGTGAGCTGCATACGAGTGGCCAGAATATAATGAACCACACAGATGGAGTGGAACCTTTGGACCTGTTAGCAGAATTCTATTTTTTTCTTACCTGGGAGACCATTTCTTTGGGTGGGTGCTAGGCAGAAGTCTGAAACCTAAAATTTGCACAGCTTCCACTGCTGCTATATTCCCTCCAAAAGAGCTCAAAATCTGAGTCCAACGAAGCTGATGTCATCATGTGCGCCTCTGTAGGCTGATGATGTGGGTGATGGGGTGACATCAGCCATAAATTTAAAGTTGTAACACAAAATAAAAAAATAAGCAAAACAAATCGGGAATTAAAGGGGCCACTCGGAAATTCGTGTCACCCCATTATTTTGCTCTCAAAACTGGTAAATACTGAGGAATTTGGTATGGTTAAGCAGTATAATGTGAATATCTGTGTAAACAATTTGAGAAAATATATATATTTAGAAATATGTTTTAAATCACCAACATATGTTAGTATATGTATATGTAAAAAGACGTATTTTTTTTCCATTCACATTGCAATTGTAATATATTAAATTAGAACATTCAACCTCATTTTTCATGTTCAGAGAAGCTCCCTTATTGTTGAATGACCCTTTAGAATTCTCCCTTCTCCCCATATTGGAGAGACTTATGGGCCAAGAGCATGGCCCAAGTCAGATCATGGAGACTCCATACCCTCCAGGTCACACCAGTACCCAGAGATGATGTTGAAGGAGGGGGAGGAAGGGTCAAGGGATGGGTTCATCTATGAGATTTTGAAAGATGACATGCTTTTTATCTGAGCATAGTGGAATTGTTATGACTAAGAATGGCATTAAAATATTCATTTACAGTGGAGTTGTTATTACTGACATATTTTAAGCTGTTTGAAAGAGGTTTGCCTTCGTATCCATATTGAGGTTTGATATTACGGACTGTTGAGATTTGATATTATGGACTGTTTATTGGAACTTTGACTTTTTACAAGAAAAATGAATTTAGCCGTTTTATGTGAAAATCATGTTAAGTATGACTCCACTTCATTAGAATTGAGAAAGAAAAGTGTTAGAAGTCCCCTTTAAATCAATTAATTGATTTATTTGAGAATGTTTGTGATAAAGAAAAATACAATTTAGAGTTAGCCGCAACTCAACCATTTTTTGACAATTTGACTAGAGATGAGAGGGTGCTGCTCAAAGATCTTAAAAATGACTGCTCCCTCCATATTATGAAGCAGATAAAGGTGGTTGGATGGTCCTTGTGAACACTTTTGATTATTCTTTAAAAATACTTGATTTGCTATATTGCACCATCGACTATGTTCCAATATTGATAAATGAAATCAAAGTAATTTACTGCAAAATTGATCTATATTTAAATTACTTTCTGCTACAGGGTCTCATTATCCCAGAATTATACAAATTTTTAGTTATTGATCAGTCTATAGTATCTAGTGTTTTTGGTATTCAAGAGGTGTATAATGATGTAACTAATCCACTCTTGAGGCCAATTTTGGAAGCTCTGGGGTAAAAGACGTCCCGCTGGCTGTCTACATTAACTGTAAGTTAGAACATTTCATGGATAAATATCATTACATGCTAAAAGATTCGTGAGACTTTTTGGCTTGTTTTCATTTGAACTGCATGAGGAAAAACCTAGCCTTCCTGAATGTGGATATTGTAGATTTGTTTGGATCCATACCATACTAAAAAGGTTTATATTTTTTTTCAGAAACCCTGTTGTCCTGTGATGTCTTTGTCTCTCTGATGAGATTAATATCCTCCTTCATTTTATGAATTTGGTGTTAAACAACTTTATATTTTGAGGGGGAATATTACAAACAAGTGCAGGTGTTGCAATGCAGGCTAAATCAGCCCCGATATATGCAAATGTAGTTATGTGGGCATGAAAACAGTGATTTATCTTTAAAACTGATTTTGTTAGCTGTTGGACCTTATACATCTGTTATTTGGATGATATTTGTATACTATGGAATTATACCTCACAAAAAATGTTACGGTTTAATGAGTATAGTGAAAGCACTAGCTTTTTTTAGATTTACACATGTAGTTACTCCAGATAAAGTAAACTATTTATATGTGACTGTTTATGAAATGGATGGGAAGTGTGAATCCAACAGTTTTAGGAAGCTCACTTTTTAAATGCCTACATGCACTTTGAGAGTAATCACCCATTAGTTCAGAAAAAAAATCCTTAATAAAGGGTCAGTTTGTAAGAATTTCAAGAATGGTTCTTGACAGGGGTTATCATATGAAATGTATAAACAAAATAAAATGTGAGGTAGAGGTGAACAGGAACATCAAATTTACACCATTGCTTGAAAAAGAACTGGCAAGAAATACAAATGCCACGAAGACAAGTAGTGATGGCTTTAAAAGGAGTTTTATCCTTAAATACCATCCTTTCACACATTTTGTAAAACAAATTATATCTAAGGATTGATGTATTTTTAAATTTGATGAAAGAAGGTTAGATATATTGGATGAAAGGCCTATTTTTCCTTTTAAGAGGGGACAAAATGTTAAGAACATTTTAGAACCTAACAAAGGGTTGGACAGTAGGCAGAGACATCCAAAAGGGACTAAGAAGTGTGGCCTTTGCAGTCAATGCCCATTTATTTCTGAGGGTGATAAACTTAACATTAATGGACATCAAAAGTCTATAAGCCTTGTTAATGGGTACAGTTGTATATTCACTGTTATTATTTACTTTGCTGTCTGTGACTCTTGTGGAGCATATTATGTAAGCTAAACAGAGAGGACCCTGGTTACACACATTTATGAGCATAACTATGACATTAGGAAATGCAGTGACAAAAATGCAATGTTTAAACACACCAAAATTTGTTTTACTTTTAAAAAGTTTGTATTTTACACTTTAGAAAAGGTTGTTAAGAATTTAAGAGGGGGCTCCTGGGATCCCGTCATAGAGTACATGGAACTGTAGGAGCTTAGGTTAAATGCATTGAGACACTAGGTCTCAGTGATAATGTATCTACTGCTAGTGTTTTAAGCTTCACACTGCCAAACTGTGAGATAAGAAATTCACATTCAACATTTTTTACAGTATGTCTTTTTATATATACATATACTAACATATTTCTAGCAGTTTAAAATATATTTCTAAATATGTGGGTTTTTATCATTTAAATTGTTTACAGATATTTACAGGCACTTATATGTGTTTTTTACGTTAGTTAGTTATTTATTTTACTGTACGTGTTCCTCTTACAATAATAGCAGTTGCTAGATTTTGTCATTTCTTTAAATTATTTGATTGAATTGATCATGTGACTGAGTGAAGTACATGTTACATGTAAAGTGTGGCTTGTAAATTAATTGCAGGTTCTGATGAAGTCCTTTTAACTGTGTATGTCTGAAAGAGGTAAACCAGTTATTAAAATATCAATATTTTCATTTATTTTCCTGTGTAGAGAATGTTTTGAACAAGGCTGGTGTTTGATTTCAAGTGATTTTTCTTTTATTTGTGTCCGACCTTGGTTTGGATTATTTTACCAGTTTTAGAACAACCACTGATTAATTCAAAATGAAAACGACAGCATTAATTTTGTTAAGATCTGCTATCTGTTGATGGCTTTCCATACTACGCATGAGTTTTAAATTCCATAATCAAACTTTCTACAGAGAAGAGAAATTTCTACTCTTACTAACATTAGGCTGGGAAAAACACTCAGGAATGCATCTTATTAGAAATTAAGTGCACATTGTAATATTCTCCTTCTCTGTATACCTTACCCTTCACATCAGATGATGCCTTGCTGCTCTGTCAGTTTTATTGACATAAAGATTGTAGCACGTTTGGTGTTAGAATGGTAAACTGAGGTGACTGATAGAGCTCCACTTTTGCTGTGAGCTACTTAAAAAAGTAAACTTTATTCATACCCTATTAGCAGTTTTAAGGAACACTGTTAGACTGGTATTATTTAACTGATTGAAAGGTATACTTTGTCTATAGGCACAGTATCAAATATGCACAAATCTGCAGAGACTATTTGCACTGAGCATTTATCACATCAGTTAATAATGGAAAATTAATATAATCTCAGGAGTCACAGAAGTGAACTTTGATTTATTCGTGTTAACACAAGTGGTAAAAAAGGTACTCAGAAAAGCAACTTATCCAGTTTTATTAAATATTACATAGAAAGATTGGAACTTGAATGCTTGCCTATGGATAAAGCAAGATTTTGTCTCAGCAAAAGAAGCTGCGTGGGAAGGCATAAGCTACTTCAAACTTGTATTAACATTTTTGACGATACAAAATATTTTATTTGGCCATCATGTACAGTTTTTCTAGTCAAGTTTATTCAAGTGGTTATGACAGAACTATTTCTTTATGCAAAAGTTCAAATGCTTACTTATTTTGTTTTTTCCAACATGCAGCTGACCATGAAATTATTTCATAACCCCTGTCCCCTGTCCTATATTGGGTGTACCGACCCTTCCTAATCTCACCCAGACTTGCTCCACCAACATTATGGCTGAAGTTTAAAATTTGTGATGCCCCAGGACCTCATATCTTCCTTTCTACTTTTAGGGGTTATATTGACCTACCCTCCTTTCCACTTCCCCAGCACTTGTCTGCTGTGTCCAAAGGCTGCTTCCCTCTATGGACCGTGTTTTCATACTGGAAAAGCCTAGACAAATGCTTTCCCCTATGGGATGGGCATGCCCATTCCTCCCTCCCAGTACGTCAGACACCAAAGTTGCTTACTTATATTGTTGTGGAGGATTTCTTGTTGAATGTAGTCAGCATAGGCTACCTTTTTTACTGGAACAAAACAGATTTAATTTATCTAGAGAGAAAAAAGCTCTTTTGAATATAAGCTAAATTTGTGTTTGTGATAAAGTCCTTTTGTACATCCATGACTACACTTACAGGTTCAAGTATTTTGCAATCAGGCATTTAACTAGGTGGTTATTGATAATAGTCTATAGAAACAACAGATGTTATAAAGCCTATATAACTGCATGCATTTAAGTACATCAATAGTTATCATGAATTACTAGAACATAGAAAAGGAACATGAATGTTCTGATTTAGGGTCTGTATTACTTTATCAAAGAAGCTGTTTATTGAATGGCAATTCATCAGAAATCCCATTCATTGAACCTCTCTCGCAGCTCCCACACCCCCTACTAATTTTTTATACCAACTCCAAGATCATACTACAGTGGGGAAACAGCAAATTTCCAAATCGCACCATAATGCGATCTCAGACAGAATTTCCTGATGAATGGCATGTTTGATAAAATGCCGTCTGAAATGTCATTCGATGAATCGATTCTTCTATGAAGTAATAGGGACCAAATTTAACATATTACAAATATAATACAAAAGAAAAAAAACAACAAAACGAAGCCTGTCGAAATAGTGCATCCTTAGTGTTTTAAGGATGAAAACAATACCACAAACAGCAGTTCAGGAAGACATAAAGAATAGCATGATGGGTACCTCAAGAAGTGATAGTACAGAGGAGTAGAATGAGCATATTTCTCTCCATAATAAATGCAGCAGTGAAAATATGCACATGCATGTGGACACGTGTATACACATACATAAAATACATAGACATACACACAGTCACAAAAATTGGAAGGAGTGATAGAAAATAGAAGGTTAGATGTTGAAGAAAGTGAATTAGATGGATTAGGTTTACGTGGGGAAAAGGTAAACAAGATTATAAACATAGGACATAGTAGCAGCTGTGATCAAGACAAAGCAAAAGACATGCTAAACTGTGTGAAACAGAGGAAGATGAAATGTTTGGGTGAATTCTAAAACAAGATGCATAATCCAATGAAGTAGAACTGGGGACACAGGACTCTTTTAATTTTTAGGAAGATCCCTTATAACGAGAGTGGGGTCCTCAACATTTATATAATGAGTGGTTAAGTTCAAGTTAAATGAATGAAGACAATTGTTAAAAGGTAAAATTGTTAAACTGCATCTGTAGTCCCAGCTTTACCAAATTAGGAAAAGTAAATGAATGTGTGATGAGACGAAAGGGAGAAATCAAAGAAAAGCAATGCATATCCACCCCAATGCATATCCACTCCAACCCTGGCCCAACCAATGTTTCCACAGTCACAACTCACAGCACCCCTTCCTCTGCCCTAAATACCTTAACCAGTCTCCCAAACTCCTTACTAATAGGACATCTAAACATCCGTAGTGTCTACAACAAAGTTGCCCATCTCCATGCCCTTCTTGACATTCATTCCTTTGATATCTTCTGTCTTACAGAAACTTGGTTAAAACCAAGAACAAAGGACAATGAGATAATTCCCCCAGGTTATACTATATTGAGACTTGACCACACTAAATGGAAGGGTGGAGGAGTAGCCGTTCTGTTTAGAACTGGCTTACAGATCTCCATAATACCCTTCACCCCCCCCAAGATAGTAAGGCAGAATTCCTTATCACTAAACTTAAACTGAATACCAGCAAATCCCTAAACATCATCTGTACCTACCTTCCTCCTGGTAACAACAACAACAACACTATAATAGAGGATATTCTAAGCTGGGTTTCCTCTAACTATCCACAAGAAACAATTATACTAGGTGACTTCAATACTGACTGGAAGTGTATCAACACTGAAAACCCTTCCTCACATATTAATCTACATGGTTTCAGTCAATCAATCACCACCACTACTAGAATTAACAAACCAAATAAAAAGGAGAGTATCTTAGATTGGATTCTCATTAACAGACAACAACAAACTTACAAAGTTGGAACCTTGCCTGATGATGTAAGTGATCATATTTTGATTTACATTGTTAGACAAAAGAATGACATTCCTAACTCCGCCACATTCAGGATCTCAAGGTCAAATAAGCATTTTAACCAGCTGTCTTTCCAAAATGAACTTAACACCTGTGACCGGAACCCTCTAAAAACTCTCCCACTTGAAGAGGCTGTTAAATATTTCAACTCAAAATTCCTAACAATTCTAGATGAACATGCACCCAAACAAACTATTAGAATGAAGTCCAAGATAGCCCCCTGGCTGTCAAAAGATACTAGACAAAAGATACTGCTAAGGAAAAAATCTTGGGTTAAATGGAGAACTACCAGAACTATCTCTGAGAATCAAACCTTTAGACAGTTGAGAAATATTACAAAAAGAGCCATCCTTACTGATAAAAATAACTACTATTGTAAACTACAGCAAACTTACCATAATAATCCACAGAAGTTCTGGTCTATCATAAATAGACTTCTACATCCTGGGCACTCTACCACACCAACGCCACTAGGAGCTGATGATTATACCCCCCAGCAAATGGCCAATGCCTTTAACACCTTTTTTACAGACAGTATACAATCCTTAGCCCGCCATCTATCTGCAGACAATGCTAACCCCCCTATCTCTTTACCTGACACTCTACCTACCTTCCAACTTCAACTTATCTCTACTACCTGCATCCAAAAAATCATCCAAAAGCTTAAGCCATGCACCCCCTCTGCAGACCAGTTACCATCAGAATATCTGCAAAGACCAACTAAATCAGTTGCCTACCCTATATCCATCCTTATAAATAGAACCATTAACGAAGGAATCATCCCAGAAATCTGGAAAATCTCACACATAATTCCTTTACATAAAGGTGGTAACTCTAATGATTATTCCAATTACAGACCTATAGCTCTCTTATCACCCCTAGCTAAGGTCATGGAAAAATGTATTCGCCATCAGCTAATGGCCCACTTAACCCAACACAATATCTTAGCTAACTGCCAACATGGTTTCAGGCCTTACCATAGTACGACTACAGCTCTCCTCTCTTTTACTGACTCCATCAATTGTAACCGTAATAACAATAGCCTCTCTTCAGCACTCTTTATTGATTTATCTAAAGCATTCGATATGGTAAACCATTCCCTACTCATAAAGACCCTAAAATCCCTCTCTCTAGACAACAAGGCTAGCCTCTGGTTTAAGTCCTATCTTAACAATAGGCAACAGGCAGTTCTCTGGGACAATAAACTATCTTCCCACCTGCCCATCTCTGTTGGAGTCCCACAGGGCTCCATTCTAGGTCCTCTCCTTTTCTCTTTGTTCATCAATGACCTTCATGTTGCAATCCCTCAAGCAACCTGTATACAATATGCTGACGATTCTACACTCATATGTACTTCCAAAACTTCATCTGAACTTCATGCTCTAACCCAAAATGTATTTAGCACAGTAGAGGCTTAGTTCTTGAAATGCTGCCTCCTGTTGAATGCTAAAAAAAACAAGCTCTTGCTCTTCACACCTAACACTAAGTCCTCTCCCATAGATTTCTCAATTAAATCCAATAATGGCACCCTTATATCCCAGACTCCATCACCAAACTGCTAGGAATCACAATCATTAACAATCTCACCTTTGATAACCATACCAATAAGACCATTAAAACAGTAAATAGAAAAATAGCCTGCTTATATAGAATAAAACACTTCTTAACTCCATCATCCAGAATTAAAATTGCTCATTCCCATTTAATCTCATCTCTTCTGTATGCTTCACCCATATATAGTAACCTAAAACAAACTAATCTTGTCAAACTAGCCAACTCCTATAATAATAATATAGCCAGATTTGCCACTGGGAATCCTTTTAGAATCACCATTGTCAGAACCTACAACAACTAAAATGGCTAGAACTAAAAAACACTTTGACATATTCCCAACTAACCATTGTTCATAAGATATTTTACCAACCGACCAACACCCCTATACTTTCAAACCTTATTACCCCATACAGGAATTTCAACTCCTTACGATCTTCCGGTAAACTTCTTGCTAGCATAAGCAAGTCTAATAACCTGGCAGGTGACTTCTTGTTCACCAATACTGCTGGAAAAAACTGGAATATGCTGCCACAGGATATAACTCTAGTTCCCTTGCTGCCACTCTTTAAACAAAGGCTCATGAAATACCTGAAGACACACTGGTTGTGCCCCATAGCAACCCTGACTAATCCTTTGATTTCTCTACTTCTGTCACCAGCTTGTATCCTTTCACTAATCTATTATACTACAGCCCTATGGAATTAGTTACGATCTCTAGTAATTTACATAAGTCATGTCATGAATGTTATTATCAATGTTGTTCTGTACATCTCACCATTGATAACATACTGTAAAGTGACCTATCTTTCTTGTACAATTTTTGATAAGTAATGTAATCATTCCTCTGAATTAGCTGATTTAATATCTCTACTTCTTTGTAGAATTGTTCCATGATATATATGTGTGACACAATCACATGTAATATTTTATTGTATGATAAATTGTTTTTCTTTACTATATCTCTGTGTTACTACTGGAGCTTTTCTCCCCGGGCCTCCACTGAAAATGGACATATATCCAGCTGGACTAGCCTTCTTAACAAATGTAAAATAAATAAATAGTAAATAAATAAAATCGGCAGGATATCTGAATGGAAGGAACAGTAACAGAAATAATTAGAGAATTTGTAAACACAGACTAATTTGGGGAAAATAGAAGTTGGATAGAAAAAAGATCAAAACTGAAATGGATGTAAGGAAAGAGGAAATGATGCATTTAGTAGAAGGAAGGAGGGGGGATTAATGAACGGAGAAAACAACAATAATAATAATGAGAAAACGAGAGAATCTTAAGCAGAAATATTAGACATCTGAATCAAGGGACAGAGCAAACTAAAAGAAAGAATAACGGTCAAAAACAGAGGTCAAAGAAGGGCACTAAAAGTTTTGAAAGTACAGAGGTAAAAGAAGTAAATAATGATAGAAAAAAAAATGTGTTTAAATCATTATTGACTGATGACCTTGAAAATTCAAATAATTGCTTAAGTGCCATTGGACTAAAAGAGAGATTATAGAGGAAGTTGTTGGAATAAGGTAAGCAGAAAGAGAGGTAACTGAGCAGGTAGTATAACTCACAGAAATAGAAATAAGCACAAGCAGAACTCTTCCAAAGAGTATGAATAGTAGAGGGAACCAATAAGGCTTGGAAATATATCAAGTTAAAGAGTACATTTTTTTGAAAACAGAGAATGGATTTGGAGGAATTGTCACATAAGATGATAGCTTGCCCTTTTTTACTGAAATTGATATTGGGTGGTACAATAGTAGGCCTGGACACTATGGAATTAGAGGAATGTACAGGACATTCTTACACTTATACTGTATGTTTATTGAAAGCTGGCATAACAAGATCTATCTTTAATAAATAATCTTTTCAGCTGTAATGATGGGTGATTAAGACTCAAGAAGAAAATGATGGAAATAAATAGGATAGGGAATATAGAGATTCATGCTGCCCAGCAATGTGAATGTTGGTTCTAGAAGGCTGTCTCTGTCAAAGTAACACAACAACCGAACTGCAAAATGGGAAAAGGGGGTTGTGAATACTGAAAAGGTTTCTAAAATGTTTGCTGGGAATTATATTAATAAGATACAGGAGACATTAAGCTCGAAAATAAATAAATAGGAAAAATAATACTGAACATGCACATTTATGGTCTTATCGAGCATTATTTGACTGTATAATAAGGATTAGAAGGGCCGAACATTGGTTCTAGGTGATGGTCACCGTTGATATGACATTCTGACCCCATGTACTAAAAGGAAGAATGGGAACTGATGCTGATATAGAAATATGTAAAGCAGAGTTGGATGACAAACAGGAAGGTGGAAATTGCTGATGGCTAGTTAGTAAGAATGAGACAAAATGTCCAGGTATCAGAATACTAATAGGAAGTTAAATATAATGACCAAAAATATCACTGCCATTGCAAGTAAACTGGTTGATAAATATTGGTTTACTATTAGAATGTCAAGTATCGGATAGCTGACTAGAGTCAGGCCAAACCGGGGATACCGACATTCAGAATGCTGAAGACTGACAACACCGACTTCCAATTTAGCCCCTACTTCCAGATCCATGGTAGTGCTTGTTTTTGAGTTCAGATCAATACGGTGTTTCAAGATTTGAGGTATCCTGTGGGCTTGTTGATTTTTGGCATTCTGCGTTTCAACTGTTATTGTGATTCCCTGCACTACCAGGCTACAACTCATTCCACAACTTTCGCCCCCAGAACTTGGACCAAAGCTCCAAAGGCGGTGCTGTCTCCATATTCATAAAGGATGCACACACCTCCAGACTGGTAGTCTAACATAACACATCTGAGATACTTCAGGTGCAGCTAACATTGGGTAAGACAGCGATTCAGGTCATAGCCTGCTATAGGTCCCCAGCCATGTCCCAAGATTCACACTGTACATTCCTAAGCACCCTGGATAATATTAGGGGCCAACCTAACACTCACATACTGGGTGACTTCAACTACCCCTCCATTAACTGGGAAAACTACTCATGTACCAATACACTTGCCCAATGCTTTCTGGAATTAATTAATTCCAATGCCCTGCACCAACTCGTTCTTACTCCCACTAGAGGTAGCAACATTCTTGACCTGGTCATTACTAACATGGGTGACAGTTGCTCCACACCAATAGTCAACTCCTCCCTGGTTAGATCCGATCACAAGCTAATCATCTTGGAAATCCACCCCCCCTCCCCCAACAAAGGTAATCACCATGAAAACCTTCTCCAAAGCTAACTTTGGGCAACTAAAAACAGAGGTGGCTAACTTCATGGCACCCATGCAAATGGAGAATAGTTGCATGACCATCATATCATACACCAATGCACTGTACAAACACGTACACAAATGCATGGATCTCGCCATACCCAATAGAACTAACATGCTCTCCTCAAAAAAAAAGGAAGCCAATCTGGTGGTCCCCTGCCATAAACAAGCTCTACAACAGAAGGAGAAAACTGATGTGGAATAAGGTGAAGTCCTACGACTGGAAAGACTCCCTTATCAGCCTCAGCAAAAGGTTAAGATCCCTCATCAAATCCTCTAATGTTAGCTATGAAAACAGAATTGCAGCAGATAGTAAAGACAGCCACAAGGCCTTCTATAGTTATGTAAAGAATCTCCATGGCAATACCCAGATTTGCTCCAAGCTACTGCAAAATGGTATCTCCTAAACTGAGCCAACAGATATTGCAAATATACTGGCGAACAGATTCAGTGCTAACTTTACCCCTCCCCCTTCAAAGGACCAATCACAATACCAGTAGATTGCCAGGCACCCAGTATTACTGCTGCACAGGTTAAAACAGCACTGTCCAAGGCCAATAATACAGTTTCTAAGGGACCTGACAGTATCCCTGGCTGTGTTCTATATGAACTACAGAGTGAACTGGCACCTCACCTGTGTGCCCTGTTCAATCACAGCCTCACCTTAGGCTTTGTCCCCAATGAATGGTGCACTGCTACAGTCATCCCTCTCCGCAAAGGAGGAGTGACTACAGACCCCAGGAACTATCGCTCCATTAGCTTGACGAGTCTGATATGTAAAGCTATGGAACACATCATCATGGACCTAACAAACAAGGATATAGGGAATCTCCAAACTTTGGATCCTAGACAGTTTGGTTTTGTGAAGGGTAGATCATGCCTGCTCAACTTGATTGACTTCTATGAGACAGTTACCAGAGCTGTGGCTGAAGGTACGGTGGTTCATACAGCCTTCCTTGATCGGGCCTAGGCCTATGATACCATTCCCCACTCAGGAATAATAGAAAAACTTACTAAACTAGGCATCAAACCCTATATCACTAGGTGGGATGTGAAGTGGCTCACAGATAGAACCCACACTGTGAAAGTAGCTGATTCCAAGTCAGACTGCCGACCAGTCACGAGTGGAGTCTCACAGGGTTCGGTCCTGGGTCCTCTCCTGTTTGGTATCTACTTCTCTGAACTCCAGGACAACACGAAAGGACTCTGGCTGACAAAGTTCACAGATGACTGCAAGTTGGGAGCTATTATTAACTCCCCAAGTGATGCTGACTTCCTACAGAAAGGCCTCAATGAGACCAATGACTGGTGTCAGAACCATGGCCTTAAGCTCATTGCCGTAAAATGTGTTTTCATCCCCTTTGGGAAAAACCCAGTTCCCTTGAATTACCACATCGATGGTATTCCACTGAACACAGAAGACGTTTTAAGAGCTCTGGGAACACAGGTTGACAGCAACCTCTCTTTTGACCACCACATTGCCACTGTGGTCAGAAAGTCCTTCTATGTGGCACATTTCATTACTAAGGGTTTTGCATCCAGAAAGAAAGAGGTCATTGTCTCCCTCTACTCTTCCCTCATTAGGCCAATCATCAAGTACAACATCCCATTTGGCATGTACCTCACTAGACGCCTGCAAAAACTGGAGAGGCTGCAAAAGTACCTCACAAAGAGGATCCTAGGCCTTAAACACTTGTCCTATATGGACAGACTCAAAAAACTCCAACTATTCTCTGTCTCATATCACCTACTTAGAGACGATCTCTGCTTGACTTACAAAGCCATGCCTGACCCAGCTCTGTTAGAAATGCTACATCTAAAGTAATCACAATCCCTCCGCAAGACACGATCCAGAGACCTCAGCCTCACTACCACAATAAACAAAACATGCTGGAGGGATAGGTTCATACCCCAGAGACTGCCCATGCTATGGAATAGACTTCACATACATGTCAAGCAGAGCACCTCACTGGCTCTTTTTAAGAGAAATCTTGATAAGTGGATGGGAAATAGAAAATTCACCCTGGGGATCACTCCAGTGGCTCTACTCGACAGACGCACTAGGAGCTAAGGTTGGGTGGCATGATACCAGGGTAATCCTATGGGCTAGGCTTGTAAAGGCTCCAAGGCCATTAGCCTAGTACACACCTATGAACCTATTATTGGGCTAGTCAAGTATCAATTACTCAGTTTTCTAATAGTAAACCTAAATATCTGTGAAAGTCTAAGATTTTCACATTTGAACTGGGAGGATAAGTGCATGGAAAGTATTAAAATGCAGAATTCTAAAATATTTGCGGTACAAAATTAAAAAGGGCATACCAGGATGTTGATTGGTAACATTATACAGTGTTACTGTTACTGTTACAAAAGGCCTGAAGCTGAAACAAATCAATTATAATGAATGTATACTGATGTTCATAGGTTCATAGGTTCATAGGTTCATACTAGGCTATCTGCCCTAGGGCACTTATAAGCCTAACCAGAGTGTGTTTGGCTTTCGCCACCCATTTTAAATTAATTTTGCTATGCCCTTTTTCAAGGTTAGTATAATGTGCCTCTGTCTAACAGTGACACAGAAGTGATACCCTGGGTAAACCTACGATCTCCCATCTACTCATCAAGATTCCTCTTGAAGAGAGTCAATGAAGGACTCTGCCTAACCTGGACTGGGATTTTATTCCAGAGTGAAGGGAGCCTCTGGGTTATGAATCTATCCCTCCAGCATGTCCTATTTATTTCAGTGCTGAGGTTCAAGTCTCTCAAGCGTGTAGCTCGATGGGATTTGGATTTTCTGAGGTGCAGCATGTCCATTAATTCCGAGTTGGACATGGCTTTATACATCAGGCATAGATGGCCTCTGAGCAGGCGGTATGCCACTGAGTAGAGCTGGAGTTTCTTTAACCGGGTAGCATATGACATCTGTTTGAGCCCTTTGATCCTCTTGGTGAGGTACTTTTGGGGTCTTTCCAGTTGCTGCAGGTGTTTGGTAAGGTACATCCCAAAAGGGGCATTGTACTCAATTATGGGCCTGATGAGGGATGAGTAAAGAGGCACAATGACTTCCCCTGATCTAGATGTCAATCCCTTCATGATTAGGTAGGCTATATAAAATGTTTTTCTAACCACTTTGGCCATGTGGTTGTCAAATGAGAGATTGCTATCAACTTGGGTCCCCAGGTCCCTAATTACTTCTTCTGTACTTAATGGATTACCACCTGGTAATTTGTGGGCACTTTGTTTTTGCCAAAGGGGATGACTATACACTTTTTGGCATTTAGCTTGAGGCCATGGCTCTGGCATCAGTTGTCTGTTTCAATGAGGCCCTTTTGGAGGATGCTTGTGTCAGCTGGAGAGTCGATTATGGCACCCAGTTTGCAGTCATCTGCGAACTTGGTCAGCCACAGTCCTTCTGTGTTGGCCTGTACCTCCGAGAAATATATACCGAACAAGAGAGGTCCCAGGACTGAGCCTTGTGGGATGCCACTTGTAACTGGTTTGGAGTCTGACATAGCTCCAGCAATTCTAACCATGTGGGTTCTGTCCTTGAGCCAGTTTGCAACCCATCTAGTGACATAGGGGTTTATATTTAAGCTGGTGAGCTTATCTATAATGCCTGAGTGGGGTATTGTATCGAAGGCTTTTGCGAGGTCCAGGTAGGCTGTGTGGACCACCTTCCCCTCGTCAATGGCCTTGGTGACTGCTTCAAAGAAATCAACCAGGTTTAAGAGGCAGGATCTGCCCTTAACAAAGCCGAACTGGGTAGGATCCAGTGTCTGTAGGTCCCCAAAATGTTTATTTATGAGGTCCATGATGATCCTTTCCATAGCTTTGCAGACCAAGCTAGTCAGGCTTATTGGGTGATAGTTTCCAGGATCCGTTGAGGCACTACCTTTGTGGAGAGAGACCACTGTTGCTGACGCCACTCTTTGGGTACATATCCTGTAGTAAGGCTGAGATTGAACAGTAGTTTTATGTTTGGGTTTAGCTCTTCTTGGAGTTCATGTAGGACGCAGCCCGGGACACCATCTGGTCCCACTGATGCTGTGTTTTTTGCTTTGGAGAGAGCAGCTCTTACCTGAGCATCTGAGATGTCAGGGGGGCAGCACTCTGCTGGGATAGATATTTGCCCTTTTGGTGAGGGGGGGAGAAGTTTGCGCTGAACCTGTCAGCTAGGATGTTGGCAATGTCTGTGGGTTTGGTGTATTTTTTGTCATTTTGGACTAATTCTGAGCATATCTGGGAATTCCCACCCAGGTTCCTAACATAACTAAAGAAAGCCTTGTGATTATCCTTAGTGTACTATGCAATTTTTCTCTCAAAGCTGGCCTTAGACGATTTTATAAGTGCACGTAGATTTTTGCTAATACTGATCAGAGATGCCTTCCCTTTTTGGGATTTTGCTCTATCATGTAGTAGCTTCCTCCTTCTATTGTATAGTTTGTTTATGGCTGCGGTCCACCAGACAGGATGTCTGCCTTTGGAGGATTGGGTTTTGGTTTTATTTGGGATTGCATGATCCATGCATTCCTGAAGGTGTTCATAGAATGCATTTATAAAGGATTCTGCGGTCTGGGCCGTATTTTCCACAGGCCCGGGGGCTTTGAAGGATTCCACCTCGGTTTTGAGGAGTGTGAAATTAGCTTTAGAGAAGTTTTTCACTGTGGTTTTCAGGGCAGGGGGTGGAGTCGGGATGTGAATATCCAGTGAGATTAGTTTATGGTCTGATCTTACCAGTGAGGGATACACTTCTGGTCTGGAGCATAGAGTCCCCATGTTGGTGATGATCAGGTCCAGTATGTTTTCCCCTCTTCTGGGAGTGGTAACAAGTTGTTC
Organism: Protopterus annectens; assembly: GCF_019279795.1. Taxonomy (NCBI): domain Eukaryota; kingdom Metazoa; phylum Chordata; order Ceratodontiformes; family Protopteridae; genus Protopterus; species Protopterus annectens. The sequence goes on along the minus strand of NC_056735.1, from coordinate 1,004,304,167 downwards.
CATAGCATTTGAGTTTATAAATTCTAGGAACCTTTGGGCTAGGGTGTTGGAGCTAGAGTAATGCTCCCAGTCTATGTTTGGGTATTTGAAGTTGCCCAATATAATGGTGTTTGGAGAGACCTTCATATTTTCCAGTGTTCTCAGGAAGGCCAAGTGGGGTTCCTGGGTTTGGGAGGGTGGTCTGTGGCAGGCTATAAACTGGAAGGCAGTTTTACCCACTGTTAGTTGCACATGGATAGTCTCTGATGCTTCGTGCCCAAAGTAAATAATCCAAGAAGAACAAAGCTCAGATCCAGCGAAGCAATAATACAACCTCTTTATTAATCGATACAGCAAATAGGTGAAAAAGCACTCCAAACCACACGATAGAAAGTAAGACCAAGCAGTTAAAGATTAAGCGCTTTCATCCACTGAATCGTGGACTTCATCAGAATCATACTAGCTAATTGGATGATTCACTTTAAACCCTTTTTGGCGCCAACTTTTTGTTAAATTTAAAAACATATTCATCTTGTTTTTTTTAAAAAACATAGCACTTTTTCTTACAAAAACATTGCATAGTTACAGAAAATAAATTTATATACAATTATAACCATACAAACATTGTCTGCATAAATAAATTGAATGCTTCTGAATGTCTTAAAAAAACATTAACTAACCTATCAATAATTTCATAAATACATCTCAATACATCTAAAGACAGTCCATTTAATTATATTGTCCTGTAAGTCGTCCTAACATTATACCTAATATTTGTATAATTAAATAAGGCTAATATATGATTATGATATAACCATCTCCTGTATAATATTTTATCAAAAACTAAAATTCATATAGATTTTATCTACCTTCCCTATAGTCCTTATGTTAAAGTGCGTGCATGTGTAACTTAAAAACATAGGTAATACTGCATAAAATCCTTTGACTCTATTGTATGTCAACATAGTAATAAAGTTCATATCAGAATTAATAAATAATTAAAATATGCTTAAAAGTTAAAAGATCTACAAAAGACCTAAAGAAATCTAATGACCCAAGATGTGCTAAAAAAACTGTATGGTAAAACTAATACATAGGTATAAATATATGTAATAATATATATATGTCCATAAGTCGTTGAATAAATATATAAATAATGATTAATGTTAAATAAATAAATTGATTAATAAATTCATACTTGTTCAATATAATTTTTACGGTAGAGAGGTGTACACTATTTACGTCTATACAAATAGGAGTAGCATAATAAATGTCATTGATAAACGTGAATAATGAACTTTAAGATAGAAAAGGTCTTAACGATATATAATCATTTAACCCTGGCTTGGTGGAAGCGTCAGTAAGTATTTGCGCTAAAATTACCTCCTCTGATGTTAAAATTCACACTTTCTAAGATTGCAAACTTGAAATAATGTGTGTTGTCTGTCTCCTGCAGATGTCGGCTTAATGCATTCTTTTTAACTGCATATAGATGTTCATATATTCGCCTTCTAAATTTTCGTTTGGTTTTACCGATGTAATAACAACTACATTTAAAGCATTTAGCCAAATACACAATATTCATAGTGTTGCAGTTGCCTCTAACAAAAGTAGGTATCTCACTCAGTCAGACCTCCCAACTGTCCCGAATTACTCATTTTTTACAGAGTTTTGGGGTCCCAATGAAAGGGTGCCACGATTCCCGAGTGACACCCCTTCATTTCCGATTTTTTAATCTATCTTTTTACATTTTATGCTTTTGGAGCTGACGTCATCATGTGCACGATGACGTCAGCTCCGTCAGCCTGTCGGAATTAAGCTCAGAGGTGCGCGCATTAATTTTAAGTCATGGAGTTGCCGTTTGGAGTCCTTTCCTTTCGTTTCAATTATGTTACGTTTAAGCCTTGCCTTTTGGAATCTCTTTCATTTCAATTACATTTAAGCCTTGGATTTTAAGTCCGAGTCCTTTACTTTTAAGCCTTGGATAGATTTTAAGTTTGAGTCCTTTACTTTTAAAGCCTTGGAAGTCCGTTTCAGGGTTGTGCTGTGTCTGAAAGGCTGCTGTTTAGAGTTGGAGTTGTGCAGATTGCAGAAACCATCAAGCAGTTGAGAGGTACTATGTGTGTGTGTGTGTGTGTGTGTGTGTGTGTGTGTGTGTGTGTGTGTGTGTGTGTGTGTATGTTGTTTATGCACTGAAAGATGGATAAGACCTTTTACAACATTTTGTTTGTCGGTTTCGTATATATATTTGCTAATGCTGTGATTTGTTTATTTGGCTAAGGGCTTGTAATTATAGCTCTATATATCAAGATTTCTTCTCCTTGCAACTTGAGATATATTGCTAAAACCTGATGCCACCACCATGATGGATGACATTATTTTTTGTGAGAAGAAACTTTTCATTTTGTTTTCAGCTACAGTATTACGAATATAATTCTGATTATGGTAGTAGGGTAAAGGTAGATTTGCTGTATCTGACATACCTAGAAAATTTTTAATGATGGTATTAATTTCCTCGCAGGAAATTTTGCTGACAAATCAGATGCTGTTCCAGCTATACTAGGAGGTGACTTATGTTAATCTGACTGACAGCTATAACTGGGGTTAGCCTAGTAATGCTTTGGATATTGCTGCTAATGTAAAATTCAGTGTTAGTACATCTTTTCAAAACAGAGAAATAACCCAGCATCCTTAAAGACCAAGATAACATGATAGATTCAGTCATCAACTTGGAGTACCTCTCACAGCTGTATAGGTTCTCAGTTCCCAAATGTAAGTAGTGGAATTTTTTTTGTAATCAGTGCAACAAACCACATTATTAAATATAAAAGAATGTTTGCTCTGATGTGAAAGAAGACTGTTAATCCTCAAAACTAGACAATAACTAAAAGAAAATATGGAGGTTAAGCAATAAGTTCTGCTGCAAGGCTTAATATTAAGCTGGGAAGAAAAGTAGGAGGTATGCAAGCTTCTTTCAACAGAATAATTAATTGGTTCCATGGTAGGAGGCAATGGGTGTCTATAAGAATTAAATAGTGAGCTGCCTTTTTCATTTTTTTCCAGTTTGCCTAAAATCTCACTATTTATTTATTGCAGCAGAACAGAACTTATTGCTTAACCTCCATATTTTCTTTTAGTTATTGTCTAATTTTGAGGGTTAACAGTCATTTAAATTTCAGTCTTCATGTCTTTCAGGAAGCTGCTGATTTGGCATAGTGGTATGTTGCTTTGACTGTAGTGCACAGGGTCCTGGCCTGGGTTTAAGACTTGGCAGTGAAATGCATAGTAGTAACACAGCATTTTATTCTAGCAACTTTCCAAAATTATACAAGCAATGTTTAAGCTTGGCAGTGAAATGCATGGTGGTAACACAGCATTTTATTCTAGCAACTTTCCAAAATTATACAAGCAATGTTTAAAATGTGTGCCTGGTTTTTGGCCTTTTGTCCTGCATACACTACAGCCATTTTATATATATATATATATATATATATATATATATATATATATATATATATATATATATATATATTGTGTGTGTGGAAGTAGACTTTTATGATGGAAATGTTCTGAATTGGGCAGTTTTGTCATTACTGGTTCATGCATTTTGTTTCATTGCCTAATGCCTACTGGAAAAATGTTCAAATAATAAATTTAAAATGTGCTGTAACTTAAGTCTAACAAGTGTGCTGTATTATACAAGGAATATAATTTAATAAAGTCAGGAAGGTGTATCAAAAAACGCATGTATGTTTCTTGTTGGAACCAATTGGTATAGCCGGCAATACAGTTAGTCACCAGTTGTTTCATGTTTTGTGTGCAAGGGTCTTATGATTTGAAAACAGCCCAAAGGTAATATTTATTCACCACTGGCCAGATGCATTTTCTATTGGATGTGCTGTGGGTTTCAATGCTGTTTCAATGAATGTGAGTTTCAAGAGCAGAGAAGTTTTAATGCCAAGTCTATTTTCATTGTGAGACAGTATTGCTTTGTTTAGCAGATATCTATCAGTGTTTGTCCATTTGCTATAAAATGTAAAAATAAAATCCAATAATCATTGTAGAAGTGAATCAGTATGCACACATTAGTGTTTATGGTACATGGGGCGAAATAGCCAGGTAATGGGACATTGGAATGGCCGCAGGGAGACTCTGGTGCCATATTTTGGTTGTCTGTTCTTCAGTTTGCGTTTGAAAGTTGGCATCCCACAATGCATTGTAGTGGGCGGGGTTACACAATTATGTATACAAATTTTACGCTAATCAGTGTACAGATTTGTACCTATTTTTCATGGGCCTTGTCCAGATTTTTAATGTTTCCAGGTTTGTTGAGAGGTATGCACCCGGTACTTTCCTTATATCAGTGTCAATAAAAAATACGTTCCAATATTTTTTTACCATTTCCTTAATATAATTTACCTGTGGAGTATAATATAATATACATGCCCTGTTGTATCCTTTGTCATCATCCTGCACTGTTGTATTACTAAGACAGGACCAGCCCAATACAGGGAAACATTTATTCCCCCACTGCTCTATAACATAAGTTTTGACTTATTGTATTAAATATTTAGGGTACCCCCTATCTAGAAATAGTTTACTGATAAATTCCATTTCCTCTAACATTTCATTTTGCTTTGAAGTCATTTGAGCTGCCCGTATGCATTGCCCCTTGAAAATGCTCTTTTTCATTTTCAAGGGGTAAAAACTCATATATTCTAGGTAATTGTTTGAGAACATATTTTTTCTATAAATACGAGAAGACAAACCATCATTTGTGCTAGTCACAAAAGTGTCTAAATATGAAATGCCTATGCTACTGTAGTTGTATGTAAATTTAAGGAATGGACTGGTATTGTTCAAATATTTTACAAATTCATCTAATGTCTTCTCCTGTCCTTCCCATAAAATAAAAATGTCATCAAGGAATCTTGTATATAGTCTTATATACTTATAATATTGACTTTTGAATACATTTTCCTTTTCCCAATCCAAAAGAACTAAGTTAGAAAAAATGGGGGCACAGGCGGCCCCCATCGCTACTCCTCTAGTCTGCCTGTAGTACTCTCCTTCAAAATAAATATAGTTATGGTACAGTATAATACTCATCAATTCCAATATTACCTTGCTTTGCTCCCAATCCCACGTGGAATGTTCGTGAATACTGTTACTAAAACTCTGCTTTCCCTGGAAAATAAATCTATTACGTCAGTAGTCACATATATCAACTCCTTTTTCCAAATATCTGCCGTCAATAGTCCCAAGAAGATCCAGGAGTCTTTTATTAAATGGGGCACCCTCGTGTATATATGTTTCAGCCATTTGTCTATCACTTGTCCCATAGGGAATGTCTTAGATCGACTGCCCGAAATGATGGGTCTAAAAGGTGGGTCAAGTATGTCTTTATGAACTTTGGGCACTCCAACTATGGTTGCTATTATGGGATAATCCACTTTCATAAAATTGTACAAATCTAAATTAATTCTTTCATCCAATAACATATCTTCCAGATACATATTGATTCGTCTATATCCCAAATTGATCTGATTGAGCGAAATGTTGTCATAATTCCCTGAATCAACTAATATATTAAACATTTTACTAGTGTATTCATTACTGTCGTACAAAACTATGCCTCCCCCCTTGTCGGGCTTCATAACCCTAACTGTCCTATCATTCATTAATTGTTGTAATAATAGGACCTCCTCTTCATTTAAATTACTATAATTTCTGCCTCCCCTTGTTTTGTTGTTTAACAAGTATAAATCCCTTGTAATTAATTTCTCAAAAAGTGAGACTTGTGGGTGTGGGGGTGGCATAAATGTACTTTTTTTCTTCAAATCGCCATTTCCTATCTCTCTAGTGCCATCTTTAAAGTGTAAGGCCAAGTTCAATTTTCTAGTGTATTTTTTAATGTCAATTACACTATCAACTACCCAAAAATTCATATTTGGCACATATTTCAAACCTTTTGAGAAAAGAGAAAAATATTCCTTTACAATTGTTAAGTGAGTGCAATTGAATATGTTAAATCCATTATATTGATGCAAGACAGACTTAGCCTGCTCATCACCCTCATTAATAGAATGATGCTCATCACTGACCCTTTTATTTGTACATATGTCCGTACCCATCTCTACCATCGTCGTTATCGCCAGTTCTGATTGTTCCAATACCTCTGTCCTACATTTCTCCCATTCCCTCTCCGTTTCCAATTCCTCTGCTGATACCTGTTGGTATCCTGGTCGCTGCCCCCATGAAAATCTTGATTTTCATAATTTTTGTAAGATTCCCTGTAAACACTATTATTTCTATTATAGTTCCTATAGTTAAATTCCATTTCATTATTATTTCTTTTTTGTTGACTCACCAAATTCCACTCATATGCCTTCCCTTCCTTATATTCTCTCATGTCTCTCTCTATTTTCTTACTTTTTCTTTGCACAATACTGTTTGCTTTCTTGTCCGCTTCCATGAACTGTTTATGGTATAAATTCTCCCATTGGTCAAATACTAGATCTTCAGTTACATTCTTATTCAATGTCTCTGCCATTTCTATATATTTACATAGTTTCTCATCATTCTTTTTCACTAATAGCTTCATATAATCAATGCCAAAACGATTAAGCAAATTCTCAAATTCTTGACAATTACTATCATTTAATTCAATGCCCATTGGTTTCTTAAAAAATCTTAGTCCCTTAGGGACTATATTCATAGTTATACATTTATTCAAATAGGCATTGTCTATTTTAATACCTCTTATTATACCTATGTATTTACCCAAAGCATAAATATTTTCTTTAAGAATTCCTTGGCTGTATTCTACAGCCGCTTTACTTTTTGTATCGCTGCTTTTAGTGTTTTCAAATCATATGTCAACTGATAAAAAGTCATCAAGTTTATCTCTAATACCAATATTACAATTGTTATTACTAATGTCATTTGTAACTAGAATATTAGCTCTAGGACTTGAACTTTGTTGTACAGTCATTATCGGTACTTTTGCACTGCTAGTAATGGCAGCAGAAAAAGTTTTACCTGCCATCACTCGCTTCGGTTTTGTGACTGTGCGTTTGGATTCATCATCGAAATTGTACAATGAGAAATCAAATGTAAAGTCCTTTTCAGTTAATTTACTGTTGTCCTGCGTCTTATTATGTATGTCTATACCATTATGTTGTTGCTTTTTTGAGCCCACTGTACGCTGACCATTAGGGATGTCAAAGGGATGCTTCGTGCTGTGCCACCAACCTGGAGGTGTGGATATCTTTGACGAATATTGATACTCCCCCTCCTTTTGTGGTACGGTCCAAGTTTTGGGGCCAAAAAGCATGGTATGAGGTATAACCTGGTAGTGCTGGGGTGCTCTCGGGAGCCTTGAACCAGGTTTCTGTTACTGCACAGATATCGATGTTCTCCATGCTAAGGAGAGTTTCGAGTGCGTGCATCTTGAGGTTTAGACTTCTGGCATTGAGTAGCATTACTCTTAGTTTCTTATCCCTTGTGATACCTATGGAGGTGGGTTTGTCTTTTGTGCCTTGCCTAAAAAAGGCACTATGGGGGTAGGAAGAGCCTTTGCCAATATCCGAACGCCCAGGGGTGACAGGTGCAAGCCATCCCTAGTGAAGCATCATGGCTTGTTGAGCATGTCATCCCAGGCTGACAGGCATTGGATCCCCTTTGAATGACACCAATACTTAAGCCAATTGTTGAAATTGATCATCTTGTCTTCATATTGTGGCATCATTCTTGGTGAGGGTAAGATGCTACTCAAGGTCAGGGTCATACCGGCCTGTGCTACATGCTCAGAGAGCTCCTCTATGTCTCTTTTCATGTAGTCCAGGGAGGTACATCTCAGGTCATTCACACCAGCATGGACAATGACCGAGTCATATTTGTACTTGCCTTGGAGTGACCTGAGTGCTTGTGTTATGTGGCGGATCCTAGCGCCCGACAGGCAGCTCAACGTGACCTTCTCCTTGTTCAGCCTGGTGAGTGGGACATCAGTGTGCCTTACGATAGAGTCACCTATTACAAGTGTATCAGGTGTGTTGTTTAGCCTCAAGGGCTGTGACTGTTCAGCACACTGGCTTTGTGAGGTATGTGTTGCACATTTTTTTGTTTTGGGGTAGTGGTTGCTTGGGTGTCTGCTTTGGAGGTCTCTGCTGCTTAGGCAGATTTTTATTTAGAGCCTCTGAGTATGTTTTTGTGTGTTTATGTGTTTGGTTTGCTGTCATGGTAGGTCTATGTGAGACTGGAATTGTAGTGAGTGTGGTTTCCTTCTCCTCCTGGCTAGTTTCGCCAGTACTGAGTTGAGAGAGCTTAGCTACCAGTATGGCTATATGGTTGCATCTCTCACATGTGTTGGAATTTGTTGGGAGGAGGAGAGGGTTGTCTGTGTACGTGAGGCAGTTGTAACATTGCCTCAAGATTCCCAGATTCACCAGCTGGACCGGAGAGGAGATTGACAACTGACCTTTGGACATGCTAGAATAGTACTGGGAATTCCTTTATAATTGAAAAAAAAGGGCCAATGGGGAACGAGGTACTCAAGGGGAGTTTGTGAGGGTGTAGTGCTTTTAATATTTTACTGCTGACTTATATAATTGCTTTAGTGAGCAAGTGCCAGGTAACTTAAATGCAATGTGTTACAGGTAACTTAAATGCAAAAACGACAAACGGTAACTTTCTTTCAAGTGAAACAAGGAAATAAGTACAGTAAGCAATGCAGATATCACTAGGGATCCACAGAAGTGCTGAAAAGCCGCGTTTTAGGTGGAATTAGCATTTCAGGGAAATAACAAGCAAACAAACAACAAGCATACAAATAAAGCTAGATTCAGCAGGCCTGGATCTAGTCTATGCTACAGCAAACAATGTGTACCAATTTCAGTAAGAAACAGTTCAAATATGCAGGCACTATAAGCCTTTAACCAGAAATTCCCAGCTCAGAAGGGCAGAGTCCAGCCTCTCCTCCCACAAGAGTGCAGACCACGAACCTTCTTAATGTAAAATAACTGGCCTGAAGCCCAAGTGCTTAAACCAGAACTAATGCACTTTTAGAATAACAGACACTTTAGCAGTACAATGGGGTATTTTGCACTACTGAATGTCTATAAGCCATTGTTAAAAGATGAAGATGAAAGACATATTCAGTTTTTGGGTTAGATCAGAAAGATATCTGGAAGCCAGCCATAGAAGTAGCAATGTAATTTGTAGTGATTTGCATGAACGAATTGCAACATTTAACAATAATGAAAAATTCTTAAAGAATAATACATTACATTTGGTTGGAGCTTCACAAGAGTACAAAATAAATGAGCAAGGTATTTTCCTACTATGACTGGGATCAAAAATGATTTGGTCATATAATAAGTTGATGTTAAAATCAAAAGTTCTGTGACAATCCCTTTATTACAAATGTAAATGGATATAAGTTATCTCATAATTCAATAAAACTGATCCAAATTACGGATATGAATTAATAATCAGAATAGAAAGTGATCAGCTCCTCATAACGTTAGCTTGGAGGCAATATGGCAAGAAATCACCCTAATGGAAGAAAATGATGATAGGCATGTAATGAAATGTGATTTTTGTAAATGTTTGCAAATGAAGTTGGAGACATTAACAGAGAATGAAATAGAAAGGAACATAAAAGCACACCTGAGAAGATATTCAGGCAAAATATAAAAATGTAAAATTGATTTTAATAAAGTTCTACTTCTTACTGAAGATGGTATGGAAATCATTATCTAAAACAGAACAGGACAGTAGATGAGCTACATATATCATTCCCCAATGGTATTTCCATATAAAGGCAGCTAATAACATTATATCTTATCTTACCATCCATTCTAATTTATTATTATCCTGTTGTGTAACTGCAAAATGAAGATTAGCTGGCAATGCTCCAGTCCATAAGGGGGGTGCTGCAAACAAAATGATTAATTTCAGACCCATTAGTTTAACATCTCTCCTAAGAAAGAGTTTTGAAAAATTCTTCTTTGCTATGATGAAGATGATAAGTTTGGGCTGCCCAGTCACATCATTGACTTAATAAAAATAAGCCCACCTTTATCAAATCAGTGGACTTTGTTTTTTTAATAGAGCTACAGACTCTGGCAGTTGCATTGAGGCTACTTATCTTGATCCTGTAAAGGCGTTCTGCTGTGTTTTGCATAAGATGGTTACTGATTACTTGCAATATATTTGGTGGCTGTTTGCATACTTCCGGTGGTACTTGTTGCACCCCATTCTGTTCAATAATATGTTTTTATTCATGTCTACATCCTTTGAATAGTAAACTAAGCCCCCATTACCAGTAGTAAATATATATTATCTATATATCTATACATATATCTATATCTATCTATCTATCTATATATATATATATATATATATATATATATATATATATATATATATATATATATATATATGTGTGTGTGTATGTGTGTGTGTGTGTGTGTGTGTGTGTGTTTAACAAGTAACTTAGTAGAGTACATTCTTGGATGAAGAGTATTGTACTAAATATTATTCAGGATAAGTGTGTATTAATATTTTTTGATTGTTTTTTTGGGGGGAACCCTATTCCCTAACAAAATTAGGCTTGGGAAATCTAAAAATGTCAGTATTACAAGAATATACAGATCTTGGTATTAGAATTAATGGCACATTAAAATTTAAAGCCCATGCTCAATCAGTTAAAAACACTCACCATTCCAGGCCTAATTCTTAAGAACTTTGCTGCAAGGGCACATTTTGTCTTAGTGAAGCTACTTGTCTGTTATGTTAGACCATTACTAGAATCCTGACTTATCAATTTTAGAAAGTATACAGAGGAAATTTACCAAAATAATAACAGCTTATAAGTCATTTACCTCTAGTACAACTTGAGCTATCGGGTCTGTATTCAACCAACTATAGATATTTAATGGTCAGGTTGTACCTGGCATTTAGAGTTCTTTATGATAATAGATTCAGGACATTGAGGCATATTGATACATTTCAATCCAAAATTATACCTAAGGGGAAGTAGTTTCATTCTTTATATCTGTAGGTGAAGAACCAGACTAAGGAAACATGATCTCCCACTCCCTGGTGAGCTTCTGGAATAAATTACTTTTAAACGTGAGCCAAAGTAAAACAATGAATCTTTTAAAAAAATTGCTTGACACCTGGATGGGGCCCTAATTTATTCCCTGAATCCATAGTCTGCATTTTGAATGCCCAATTCAGCCAATACACTGCTACCTCAGAACTATGAACTAAGAAAAAGAAATAATTAAAAAAATTGGATTGTTGGATGTTAAAGCACAAATATAAGGTGCAATTAAAAATTACAGAGTACTGATTCAGTCAGTTTTGGTCAAGGAAAATGCAGAAATCAGATAACAGAAAAACAGAAGCATATATAGAACATACATGGAAGAAAATATATGAAATTATAATGCAGAAAAATAAAAAGGATTTTTGGATGAAGAGAATGTTTATTAGGGAAAACTGATACTGGAGATTGGCATATTACAAGTTAAGGTGAAGGGAGTATTATGATAGCATGTTTTGTGACCATTTGGCCATGACCATGCTGAAAAAGGTACAGATGAGATATGTGATTGAGAAAGCTACATCCAGAAGTATAGCTAGTATGGGATGAAGGGAGTTGCTGCCCTGGGAGGTAAGTTGTTAGGGGTAAGGATTAGCACTGAAAGGGAGTGTGCCAGGCAGCACCTGCAAGTCAATTGTAGAACTGTGTTTACTCTACAGCAGTTTGGACATTCATTTTCTTTTTATCCTCAACTCTTGAAGACTTTCTTCCATTTTTTCTCATCTAATCTTGTGTAGGAGTGCTAATTCAAGGTTTGTCCAGGGTGGCAATTGACCAAGCAACAACTCTGGGTACAGCCAGACTGTAATGGCCAAAGTAGATTTGAAGGTAATAAAAGATTTATAAAACACAGCTGGCTCTAATAGGTTCATAGGTGTGTACTAGGCTAATGTCCCTGGAGCCTTTATAAGCCTAGCCCATAGAAGTGCCCTGGCATTGTGCCACCCGATGTTAGTTCCCAGTGCCTCTATCAAGTAGAGCCACTGGAGTGATCACCATGGTGAACTTTCTATTTCCCGTCCAGTCATCAAGATTTTTCTTGAATGGTATGGAAAGTCAGGTATACATTTTATTTCTGGAGAAAATAGCCTTTCTGTTGTTCAGTCAGTATAGGCAGTTCTTCAGAAACAAGTCCATTTACAAGGAGAGTAGGTATGACAATGCAGAAGCATAGAGACTGATACCTCTGGAAGACAATTCCTTGAAATATTTCTTCAGAACTACTACTAGCTTAAAAAAACCTTTGATAATTTGACAGTATCTATCAATCAAGCCCTGATGCATGTTTAGTTTTCTGGTACATAGCAGAGAAATCTCTATATGTTAGACAACAAAAAATATGTCAGTATCAATGAAATCTGAAATTGTGTTTGATAATGCTAAAGGATAAAATTTGTGGGATATCATGGTAGTATGCATGTTTATTATTTCAACAAGTAATTATAACTCAAACTTTGTATAATTTTACTTGAGCAAGGCTGAAGCACTCAAAGATGAAACATTTAACCAAGCAGTTCAGTTTTAACAAGATGGTAAGACAGGGATGCATATTAATCCCATAGATTTTTTCAAATATGGTGATAATGTGTTTAAAGAAATTAAGAAAGATAAAATAGATTCCACCCAGATAGCAAAATGTGTTTACATTCATAGATTACACAGACAGCCTGCCAGTTCTTGTTCCATCATTTGTAACTTAAATAAAACAGATTTAAGATGCAAATATTTTATCTATGATCATGGTTTTCCAATCAACATCGACAAAATAAAGTTAATAGTTTAAATAAAATAAATGATTCAGACTTCAAAATCCATTTAGAATAGAATGTTTTAAAGGAAGTGTTAAACATTTCCTTTTCAGGTGTCAAATTTTCAAATAATGGGTTATGTATAGGCATACTTCTTTTGTAGTACATGGAGCATGGTGATTATGAATTGATACTCAGAAAAAGACAAATCAATTTAGCGCTACTACTGTCTGAGACCTGATTATAACAAATGTTATGCACCCGCTTCTAGTTTAGGTCGGCTCTCATGCTAGGCAGTCAGATCTGTCAGTACTGACCAGCAAAAGTCAGTGGCAGAATTAAAACCAGATTTATTTCTGCCTGCTATTCATACTAGGTAAGGTGTCACTTCCTCTTATAAACTTAGACAGTTGCTAGAATAACAGGATATGTGTTCACCTGCATTTTCTGAATGATACAAAGTCTAAAACTAAAATGTAAGTCATTATTTAGTGACTTCAATCCTCAGTGATTTGTCCAAAAAACAAAGATTTTATGAGGAACAGACCAAACATATAATGCAAAAATCAGGACGTTTGAGAGGTATGGTAAGATGAATGTAAACATAAAGGGACTGTATCACACTGTGTTCTAATAGCACTTGCCAAGTGCTTTATGGCTTTGAAAGCCAGCAAAATACTTGGTGTTTTTTTCTACTTGTAACTAGTGGTACATGGAGCAGATAAACCTGCATGCATTACAATGTATTTGGGTCTCCAGTCATAACCTTTAATTACGTGTTTTCAACATGGATGCCAAGATTCACCTCTCAAGCTTCGCTCAGGGTGAATTTCCTGGCATCCATGTTTCAAACACATAATTAACAGGTTTTATGACCTGATCTTAATCCTCTATGTAAAACCTATGACTGAGGAAGTATGTAATGCTGTTCTGAAAATGAATACATGTTTAGATGAACATCCAATAACTACATTACTGACCTCTGCTAAAGTGAAACTTATTCCAGTTGTAATATATGCAAAAGATATATGGCACAATGGGGAAAGCTTAAAACTATTTAAACAAGTTTATAGGTTTATCAGTAATGTAATATGGCCCCTCTCCAGAAATATACATGTGGAAAGAATATAGAATAGCTAACAAGTAAACACTGCTATATGCTAATGTCTGCATTCAATCGGTAGGACCTAGGAGATTAAAGAAGAGAGAAGTTTTAAGAAAAGTGTGGAAATAAATGAGTAGATGGGCTACAAATACAACCAGAAATTGTAAGTTAACATGTAGAATTGCTAGAATTCAAAAGGAATAAGGGTTTGGTATCCGAAGAATAAAACATTATACTAAACAATTGGTACATTCCACACTGGGCAAATTCTTTAAATGATATGTAGAGTATTTAAGTGAAGATGACAGTGGAATATCTGATATAAAGAGTAAAAAACTATTGAGATTTAAATTTGGGCTGTTTAAGGAAAATATTTGGCAGAACATTAAAAGAGAAGGAGTAATGGAGAAGATGTGTCCCTGTGACTGAAGGTCAAATGAAGACCTGATCCATGTAGTTGCAGTATGCCCAGTATATATTTTCATACTCATGTCAACATATTTTTTACCAAAATATGATACAGAAATCCCAGAATATCCAAAAAAGAACAAGCGATCCAGCTACTTGTCAATATTATGCACAAACCATCAATTACACAAAGTTTCCCTTGACAATGATGCAAAAAATAAGATGTAAAATTCACAAAGCAGGACTCTTGTTAATGCCTAGTGGTTTAAAGTTGTGTGTGAATAATTTGTGTTGAATCAATATATTAGGGCTCCCAAATGAAATGTCAAGACTCGTAATATTGAGTCCCAAAAATACTAAAAAAAAACCAAAACACAGGAAAAAGCAACTATTAAACACTTTTTTTCATTGAAGATGTTTTTGTAAGGAAGCAAGTGTCCTGCATCCTCCAATATGGGTGCCCCCCTCCCAATTCCCTGAATTTATTTTTACCAACTCCAAGACTGACATAAATTAAAGAAAATGGGATATTCTGAGGAATGACAATTTCAGACTTAGTTCCCATTTTCTGTCATTCTTTCTCAGTATTCTGGGACTTGCACTAATAAGGCTTGGCATTTCAAATGGTTTCAATGCATTAGACTTGATTGTAAAAATTAACATATTATGCTATTCTAACAACA
Organism: Protopterus annectens; assembly: GCF_019279795.1. Classification (NCBI taxonomy): domain Eukaryota; kingdom Metazoa; phylum Chordata; order Ceratodontiformes; family Protopteridae; genus Protopterus; species Protopterus annectens. Next base: position 1,004,289,131 of record NC_056735.1, on the reverse strand, counting down.
GATCTGTTGAAGCAGCTAATTATGTTTGTGCATCCGAAGTCAAAAAAGGCTCTGTGAAATGAATGAGTGAAGTTCAAAAGTGAGGGTTGCACTCATGATGCACCTTGTGTTGTAGTCATGGATAGATAAAGTACTATAATTAAGAAAAACAGTTAACATTCTTACCTTTCATAACAGATACACAGAAATGCCATAACAGGCAATTATTAATGTGTTTGAAGGGACACACTTACTCACCTTAAATCATACAGGTTAATATGATGGAGTGTCTCCTGCATATTATTGTAAATAGTGGTTTAAAACTGTGGTACCAACACCAATCATTACCCACATTGCATGATCTTATTATTATGATAAGTAACACTAAACATTATCACTAGGTTAAGTATAATACTAGATTTTAAATACTAGGTGCTTCTAATTGTCATCACTTTATGTTTATATCTTGCACAATACTTTATTGTTGTTTTCTCTGCATGTCATTGAAACTTTTCCATTCATTGTCCATATAAATGGTTCAGATGAGATTTTGACTGAGCTGGTAAGAAAACAATACAGATTCTTTATAGCCACTATAGCTTCAGTTAACATCAGAGGTCTATCTTTCATTACTTGACGTTCACAGATAGTAAATGCAGGGTTTCCTTGAATCAAGTAAATGACTGGATGGGAAGAGGAAGTGTAAGCCACAATAACTCTAAAATTCAAGAGGCATAGAATCAGCAAATTAACCTTACCTTTTATTGTGGGGGCAGTGGATGGTAGAATAAAAGCTGTGGGTCTACAAATATCTGTGATATTACAGTGCATAGCAGTATAGTGTATATGATGTATGTATGTACATATACATATATTTATACAGATGTGTTTAGAAAATAGATACTTTATACATACTGTTTCCATCTCACTTTAGTCCAATAAAATTGCAGTTCCTGCATAAAACTTTCAGAAAGACCCCCTGAAATTTTAATGGATCTTTGAAATGCATTGCCATAGAAAGTAAGTATCTGACACATAAAAGTCCACATCGGTACAAAATTTGCCATGGAAATTGCTAGGAAACGGTCTCAAGGGGTATTTCTTTTCCAGACTTTAATTTATATATTATCTCTTCTATTATAAAAGTTATTACTTTATTAATAGATCGGTCATATGTCTAAAATGGAAAGATTATTGGGAGCTAATTAGTATGCACTTCATGAAAATCTCCTTAACACATAAAAATATGATTATAAATAACTCCATGTTGTGGTTGCTAAAGGAATTTTGTACTTCACCTATTACACCTAAAGATATGGTCTGTTACCCATTAAATATTATTATTAGTTATCGTAACTTTATATTCATGCACCCTAAATATAGGGAATGGAATTTTATTGTATTCCTATAATTTATACTCAGGGTATGCTTATGTCATCTACTTCTGAAGGAGCTCATTTAGCTATAGATAATAATCTAAAGTACTGATATCAGCTGATATCTGATAATAAAGTTAAAAATCTAGATTTCTTAAAACAAGAATTTGATCTAAGAGAAACTTGCTGGTTAGAGGTTCAGATCTTTAGACAACATCTCATTGATAGAATAGATCTAATGTCTATAACAGTTAAAGAATCTATTCCAAAACTGATTGATTACTTGATAATAAATTTACAGCATAAAGTTTCTGATAAAGGTAAACTTTCATATATACATAAAATTATCAGACAAGAAACTTTTTACAATGTAGATTCATACTGGAATTATTTCACCTCTATTAATGGGGACCCACCAACTCAACAAGATAAACAATATATATTGGAATCTGCCATTGTCTGGAGACTTTATACATGGAAATTTTTACATAGATCTTTTTATACACCTTTGATGATGAATAAAATTAATAATAAAGATAATCTATGTAAGAGATGTAATGTAGAAATTAATGCTGACTGGGCTCATATGTTTTATGACTGTATGAAGTTGAAAGAATACTGGAAGTCAATTAATGAATTTTTGCAGGCTCTTTTTACAGATAATTTCATTATTTCTAAGTCTCTTATATTATTCAACACACCTGTACCTCAATGTGTTAAAAGATTAAGCTTCCCTTGTTATGGTCTATCCTAGCAGTGGCTAGGAAAATAATAACTAGAAATTGGATTTCAGATACACCTCCTTCTTTCAATGAATTTAAAAATGTTATGAATATAATGTGTCATATGGAAATAAGCACAATTAGAATGAGAACAACTAGAAAAACATCACATTTTATTGTATGGGATAATTTACAAAATTTGTTAAAAAATTCTAATTTCAATAGCACAGTATTTTAGTTTAATTAATTGATCTGATTGTAGTGGATGTCTTTGTAAATACTTTAGTTGTTTTGTTGAATATTATAATAATACCTATTTTTAATAATTTGTATAAAATTGTTATGATATTTCTCTTATATGTTAAAACAATAAACTTGTTTTGAAAAAAAAAAAAAAGAACTACTACTAGCTTAAAAAAACCTTTGATAATTTGACAGTATCTATCAATCAAGCCCTGATGCATGTTTAGTTTTCTGGTACATAGCAGAGAAATCTCTATATGTTAGACAACAAAAAATATGTCAGTATCAATGAAATCTGAAATTGTGTTTGATAATGCTAAAGGATAAAATTTGTGGGATATCATGGTAGCATGCATGTTTATTATTTCAACAAGTAATTATAACTCAAACTTTGTATAATTTTACTTGAGCAAGGCTGAAGCACTCAAAGATGAAACATTTAACCAAGCAGTTCAGTTTTAACAAGATGGTAAGACAGGGATGCATATTAATCCCATAGATTTTTTTCAAATATGGTGATAATGTGTTTAAAGAAATTAAGAAAGATAAAATAGATTCCACCCAGATAGCAAAAATGTGTTTACATTCATAGATTACACAGACAGCCTGCCAGTTCTTGTTCCATCATTTGTAACTTAAATAAAACAGATTTAAGATGCAAATATTTTATCTATGATCATGGTTTTCCAATCAACATCGACAAAATAAAGTTAATAGTTTAAATAAAATAAATGATTCAGACTTCAAAATCCATTTAGAATAGAATGTTTTAAAGGAAGTGTTAAACATTTCCTTTTCAGGTGTCAAATTTTCAAATAATGGGTTATGTATAGGCATACTTCTTTTGTAGTACATGGAGCATGGTGATTATGAATTGATACTCAGAAAAAGACAAATCAATTTAGCGCTACTACTGTCTGAGACCTGATTATAACAAATGTTATGCACCCCCTTCTAGTTTAGGTTGGCTCTCATGCTAGGCAGTCAGATCTGTCAGTACTGACCAGCAAAAGTCAGTGGCAGAATTAAAACCAGATTTATTTCTGCCTGCTATTCATATTAGGTAAGGTGTCACTTCCTCTTATAAACTTAGACAGTTGCTAGAATAACAGGATATGTGTTCACCTGCATTTTCTGAATGATACAAAGTCTAAAACTAAAATGTAAGTCATTATTTAGTGACTTCAATCCTCAGTGATTTGTCCAAAAAACAAAGATTTTATGAGGAACAGACCAAACATATAATGCAAAAATCAGGACGTTTGAGAGGTATGGTAAGATGAATGTAAACATAAAGGGACTGTATCACACTGTGTTCTAATAGCACTTGCCAAGTGCTTTATGGCTTTGAAAGCCAGCAAAATACTTGGTGTTTTTTTCTACTTGTAACTAGTGGTACATGGAGCAGATAAACCTGCATGCATTACAATGTATTTGGGTCTCCAGTCATAACCTTTAATTACGTGTTTTCAACATGGATGCCAAGATTCACCTTTCAAGCTTCGCTCAGGGTGAATTTCCTGGCATCCATGTCTCAAACACGTAATTAACAGGTTTTATGACCTGACCTTAATCCTCTATGTAAAACCTATGACTGAGGAAGTATGTAATGCTGTTCTGAAAATGAATACATGTTTAGATGAACATCCAATAACTACATTACTGACCTCTGCTAAAGTGAAACTTATTCCAGCTGTAAAATATGCAAAAGATATATGGCACAATGGGGAAAGCTTAAAACTATTTAAACAAGTTTATAGGTTTATCAGTAATGTAATATGGCCCCTCTCCAGAAATATACATGTGGAAAGAATATAGAATAGCTAACAAGTAAACACTGCTATATGCTAATGTCTACATTAAATCGGTAGGACCTATGAGATTAAAGAAGAGAGACGTTTTAAGAAAAGTGTGGAAATAAATGAGTAGATGGGCTACAAATACAACCAGAAATTGTAAGTTAACATGTAGAATTGCTAGAATTCAAAAGGAATAAGGGTTTGGTATCCGAAGAATAAAACATTATACTAAACAATTGGTACATTCCACACTGGGCAAATTCTTTAAATGATATGTAGAGTATTTAAGTGAAGATGACAGTGGAATATCTGATATAAAGAGTAAAAAACTATTGAGATTTAAATTTAGGCTGTTTAAGGAAAATATTTGGCAGAACATTAAAAGAGAAGGAGTAATGGAGAAGATGTGTCCTTGTGACTGAAGGTCAAATGAAGACCTGATCCATGTAGTTGCAGTATGCCCAGTATATATTTTCATACTCATGTCAACATATTTTTTACCAAAATATGATACAGAAATCCCAGAATATCCAAAAAAGAACAAGCGATCCAGCTACTTGTCAATATTATGCACAAACCATCAATTACACAAAGTTTCCTTTGACAATGATGCAAAAAATAAGATGTAAAATTCACAAAGCAGGACTCTTGTTATTGCCTAGTGGTTTAAAGTTGTGTGTTAATAATTTGTGTTGAATCAATATATTAGGGCTCCCAAATGAAATGTCAAGACTCGTAATATTGAGTTCCAAAAATACTAAAAAAAACACAAACAAAACACAGGAAAAAGCAACTATTAAACACTTTTTTTCATTGAAGATGTTTTTGTAAGGAAGCAAGTGTCCTGCATCCTCCAATATGGGTGCCCCCCTCCCAATTCCCTGAATTTATTTTTACCAACTCCAAGACTGACATAAATTAAAGAAAATGGGATATTCTGAGGAATGACAATTTCAGACTTAGTTCCCATTTTCTGTCATTCTTTCTCAGTATTCTGGGACTTGCACTAATAAGGCTTGGCATTTCAAATGGTTTCAATGCATTAGACTTGATTGTAAAAATTAACATATTATGCTATTCTAACAACAGATCTGTTGAAGCAGCTAATTATGTTTGTGCATCCGAAGTCAAAAAAAGGCTCTGTGAAATGAATGAGTGAAGTTCAAAAGTGAGGGTTGCACTCGTGATGCACCTTGTGTTGTAGTCATGGATAGATAAAGTACTATAATTAAGAAAAACAGTTAACACCCTTACCTTTCATAACAGATACACAGAAATGCCATAACAGGCAATTATTAATGTGTTTGAAGGGACACACTTACTCACCTTAAATCATACAGGTTAATATGATGGAGTGTCTCCTGCATGTTATTGTAAATAGTGGTTTAAAAGTATGGTACCAACTTTACCAATCGTACCCACATTGCATGATCTTATTATTATGATAAGTAACACTAAACATTATCACTAGGTTAAGTATAATACTAGATTTTAAATACTAGGTGCTTCTAATTGTCATCACTTTATGTTTATATCTTGCACAATACTTTATTGTTGTTTTCTCTGCATGTCATTGAAACTTTTCCATTCATTGTCCATATAAATGGTCCAGATGAGATTTTGACTGAGCTGGTAAGAAAACAATACAGATTAACATGGCCACTATAGCTTCAGTTAACATCAGAGGTCTATCTTTCATTACTTGACGTTCACAGATAGTAAATGCAGGGTTTCCTTGAATCAAGTAAATGACTGGATGGGAAGAGGGAAGTATGAAGCCACAATAACTCTAAAATTCAAGAGGCATAGAATCAGCAAAAATTAACCTTACCTTTTATTGTGGGGGGGGGGCAGTGGATGGTAGAATAAAAGCTGTAGGTCTACAAATATCTGTGATATTACAGTGCATAGCAGTATAGTGTATATGATGTATGTATGTACATATACATATATTTATACAGATGTGTTTAGAAAATAGATACTTTATACATACTGTTTCCACATCTCACTTTAGTCCAATAAAATTGCAGTTCCTGCATAAAACTTTCAGAAAGACCCCCTGAAATTTTAATGGATCTTTGAAATGCATTGCCATAGAAAGTAAGTATCTGACACATAGCAAACATGAAATCATTTGCACTGTTATGGTCAGTGTTACAGTGGATTATAATTTGCCATGGGAAATGCTGCTAGGCCTTAATTGAAACTTGCTGAAGTATAATACGGCATTCTCATCTCACCTTCACATCATATGCCATTACCATCTGCACCACCACAACATACCACGTGGGGTACATCTATGTGCTTATATCACTCAGCATTCAGCTACAGCAGTATCCCACTTCTGCTTAACATCACAAAGATGTCTTCCAGTTATATTTACTGCTCCAGGCCCTTTCTAGAACCTAGAATCGAGACTAAAACACTGCTACAAATGTATTACTGTCCTGTACTGACTCATCATTATCTGTAATGACCTTGCTGATTTGGTACTTATATCTTAACACAGCATAGGAAATTCTTCTTCTTCTTTTGTATTACAACAATGCAGAAAGATTGTGCTCGCTGTCTCTCTCTTTGTCTGTCTGGCTGTCTGTCTGTCTCTTTGTCTCTCTCTCTCTCTCTCTCTCTCTCTCTCTCTCTCTCTCTATGGATAACATTCACTTATGGGAACAAATTGTTATATTCAGAATGTCCTTTTTGGATACCATAACCAAAGGAGAACCCTTTGGAAATAAGCAGGCGCTGTAGATTACACAGTATTATCCATATTAACCTGTGCAACTGTATCCTGCCACACTTGAAAATAGATATTTTTAAAACTATCAAATGTATGTAATAGAACATTAGGAGCATATGGTTATGATTATGTTTGTATCTCCTGCTATTGCATAACTATATCAGTTAAACACTTTCTAGCAAGTTATACATAGCATCACAACACTTCTCAAAAGCCGACTACACCTTCTAAGGGAGGGTATCAGTAGCTTCTCACCTCCCCCCACAGAGGATGCAGACAACAATGCAGTATACAAGCACCTGTATCACTGCATGGACTCAGCCATACCCAAAAGAACTAAAACCTGCTTCTGAAGAAAACACAAACCTGTCTGGTGGACATCCGCTATCAACAAGCTTTAAAATAAAAGGAAGAAACTGTTGTCCAAGGGTAAAAAAGAACAAATTCCAAATTAGAAAAACTCCCTCCTTAGCCTCAAAATCAAATTAGATCACTAGTAAAAACCTCCAAAACCAATTATGAATTGAAACTAGCCTCTGAAACAAAGGGAAGCCACAAAACCTTCTTCAGTTACGTCAGGAACCTCCTTGGCAAAGCCCAGGTTTATTCTGAATTAGTACTTAATGGTTCCACTTACACAAATCCTGTTGACTTACACAACCTGCTAGCAGATAGGTTCAGTGCTAACTTCACCCCCCTGTCCCTCCTGTCAAAGGCCCATTTGACATCCCCTATACATGTCCCACACCTTACAGCTCTGTAGATCAAGTGGTAAAGGCCCTATCCAAGGCAAAGAACACAGCTTCCATGGGACCTGATAGTATCCCAGGCTGTATTCTACACCATCTCCCACAAGAACTTGCTTCGCTATTAAACAACCTATTCAACCACAACCTAAGTACAGGCTTCATTCCAGCAGAGTGGATAACTGCTATTGTCATACCCTTGCACAAAGGTGGTGCCACTACTGACCCTGGTAACTATCACCCCATTATCTTGACAAGTCTGATCTGTAAAGCCATGGAGCATATTATTATGGATCTCATAAATTAGGACATAGGCAATCTCCAAGCACTTGACACTACCCAGTTTGATTTCATCAAGGGCAGATCTTGCCAGTTGAACCTGGCTGACCTCTTTGAGACTGTCACCAAGGTCCTGGATGAGGGAAAGTCAGTACATACAGCTGACCTTCACTTGGCCAAAGCCTTTGACACAATCCCCCACTTGGGCATCATCTAAAAGCTAACACAACTTGGTGTAAATGCCTATCTCATCAGGTGGATGGCTAACTGGCTCACCATTAGTACCCACAGGGTCAAAACAGGTGCCTCCACCTCCAACAGGAGACCTGTTACTAGTGGTGTTCCCCAGGGATCTGTTCTGGGACCCCTATTGTTTAGCATATACTTCTCAGAGGTCCAGGCAAAGACAAAAGGCCCATGTCCGACCAAGTTTGCAGACAGCTGTAAGTTGGGTGCCGTCATTAACTCCCCAAATGATTTTACCATACTGCAAGAGGGTCTCACAGCAACAAATGACTGGTTCCAAAGTCATGGCCTTAAGTTAAACTAAAAAAAAAATGAAACATCATGCCATTCGGCAAAAACACAGCCCCTACTGATTACCACATCAATGGCAACACCCTAAGCACACAACTTGTGGTGAGAGACCTGACTACACAGGTTGACAACAATCTCACATTTGACCATCATGTAGCGGCAGTGGTCAGAAAAGCCTTTTACTTTCATCTCATAAGTAAAGGGATTGCATCCAGAAAAAAGGAGGTTATTACTTCTCTGTACTCCTCCCTCATTAGGCCAATAATGGAGTATAACACACCATTTGGTATGTACCTCTCTAAAAACCAACTAGAAAGGCCACAGAAATACCTTGCAAAGAGAATCCATATCCTCCAACACCTGTCCTATGTGAGCAGGCTGAAATCACTATCACTCTAGTCGGTATTATACAGATTGCTGAGAGGTGATCTGTGTCTCACCTAAAAGGCAATCTCAGACCCTGCCTTACTAGAGATGTTCCATATCCATAAGTCTAACTCCTCGTGCATTACCCAATTGAAAGGCCTAAATCTAATATGTGATATTAACAAAACCTGCTGGAGAGACAGGTTTATCTCCCAAAGGCTGCTCCATCTCTGGAATAGAATTCCCATACACGTCAAACAGACTACCTCGCTGACCCTCTTCAAGCACAACCCTGATGAGTGGATGGGAAACTACAGATTTGTCCTAGGGGTTCCACCTGTATCCCTCATAGACGGGGCCGACAGGTGCTGACTGAGGTTTCCTTTTTGGGGATACGCTCCTGGCTAGGCTTCTAAGGACCCCAGGACCATTAGCCTAGTAACCTCCTATGATCCTATGAACAGTCATAGATAATGATTTTCAAATAAGGGATACATGATTTAAACATAACTCTTTCAATGAGAAGCTAATAGAACAAGTTAAATTTAAGATGCATTTGATTAGGAATGTCATGTATGCACAAGAACATTTCCTATGCTGTGTTTAAACCTTATATTTTTCACTAAAATGTAAATGTAAATATTTTATAGGCAAACTCTTGGATATTTCATATGATAACATACACTGATAGAGGCCTTCAATGTTGCAGATAAGACCATGAGCTCAGGCAGACAACATTACTGCAAAGTATACAGATACAGAAAGCTTTGCAGTTAAAGACATCTAATCCCATAGGGAAAAGTTCCAGCAAATGTCATTTGTAAGTTTTCTGTACTGTATTCATGGTCATAAACAACAAAAATAAATGGAGCTGCCACCTTTTTTCCCCTGCTGCCTCTATTGAATCATGCATTATTACATTTTACTGCACAGAATGCTGGGTTAAGGCATTAATAATAGCATTGCCTGTATGCTTCTTATACTTCATTGTGGTAGTCATATATGCTAAGCATTTCTCAACAAATGGCGGAGAACATTCCAAATTTTATATGCGACAGGCCAGAGTAAAATACAAAATCCCATAGTCAATGCTTAATATAATATAATATCAAGGATATTAACACCACAACATTGCATTAACTCATTAGCACCTAAATGATATAGAATGTCAAACCTGAGGCAGCCTACACACATCCTTGCTTTACAGAGCATTTTATGAAAAATCAACTTAACAGCAAAAGTATTCTGTGAACAATAAATATTATTAAAATTATACAAATAGCAATATTATCAGTAAGAAGTATCCTTTACAGCAATAATAGTGCATTCATAGTCTTTCTATAAATAGTATAATATATTATAATGCACATAAAGCCAGAGTTATAATTTTTCTAAACTTTTGTAAACCAATTTTTATACCTTGTAAACTATATAACCTAGACATATATCATTAGAAGGCTTTTGATAACCAGACATAAGGTTTGACGTGACAAAGAGAAATTCCTGTCTGGACGCACATTTATTGAGATATTTACAGAAATATGGAATGTATGGCTGATAGTATAATTCGAAAATAAATAAAACTGAGTATCTCTCAAGATGTGCAGCACACAGTACAAATATCAGTGACAGTTTGGTTTCACCTGATGCCATGAAACAGTTTGTAAACCACTTGTTTTTTGAAGTATTAAGTATATATATATATATATATATATATATATATATATATATATATATATATATATAGATATAGATAGATAGATATAATTATACTATATTATATTTCCTGGAGCTTTTCTCCTTGGGTCTCCGCTAAAAAAGGGCTCTTCTCTGGGCCCAGTGGGACTAACCCAGTTAACAAGTGTAAAAATAAAATAATTAAATAAATAACTATGGAAAAATTGCTTATTGTCATAATTAATAACCAAAAAAATCTCGCAGTGTCTCCCGTACATTGTGATATAAATGGACTTTGACAATGGATTTTCATATCTCCCACCGTAGCATTTCACACCGTATCCCTTAGTATCATGTAAGTCTCGCAGTTATGAAAATATCAACATAAATGCGAAAATAGGAATAATAAGTGGCAAAAAGCAATTTCTCTACTGTGGGATATCTTACATTAACAATCTTAGCATCATTTTGTTAATTATTCCTTGCCATTTCTAGCACTGCAGATTATTAGCCGGTAAGTCACTTAACTAAAGAAGCCTTACCATGTATTGAAGTTATTATCATGTGTCTCTTAATTTCCTCACTGTCTGGGACTTTTTGGTGCACTGTGTCTTTGCGGTCTGTTGCATTACTAATTCTGTTTTATTTGCTTACATTTTGTCATTTATAGCAATTGTACTCAGAAATTTTTTGTATGACAATAATTTAAATTCCCTTGATTTATAGGTTCATAGGTTCATAGATAGGTACTAGGCTATCGGCCCTGGGGCCTATACAAGCCCAACCAAAAAGGTACCCTGGCTTTTGTCACCCAAGAAAATTATTTTCCTGTGCCACTGTTGAGCAGAGCCACAGAGGTGATCCCCGGGGTGAATTTCCTATTTCCCATCCAATCATCAGGATTTTCCTTGATGAGTGCTAATGAGGAGCTTTGTTTGATGTAGATAGGTAGTTTATTCCAGAGTATGGGAAGAGTATGGGACAGGAATCTATCCCTCCGGCATGTTCTGTTTATTGTGGTGACAAGGTTTAGGTCCCTAAAGCGTGTAGCTCAGAGGGATTGGGATTTCTTTAAGTGGAACATGCCCGACAGCATTGGGTTTGACATAGCTTTGTATGTTAGGCAGAGATCACCTCTAAGTAGGCGATATGTGACAGAGTAAAGCTGGAGTTTTTTGAGACGGTCTGCATAGGGCATCTGTTTAAGGCCAGTAATCCTCTTTGTGAGGTATTTCTGTGGTCTTTCCAGTTGTTGTAGATGTCTTGTGAGGTACATACCAAAAGGGGCATTGTACTCTATAATGGGTCTAATGAGTGATGAGTAGAGGGGAACAATGACTTCTTTTTTTCTGGATGAAAAACCTTTTGTGACGAGGTTCATTTGTTTTGATTTGATCCCACATATACTTTGAGGGCTGCTATTTTATCAGCATGAAATGTTAAAAAAGGATCTAAAAGTTGCACCTTTCCCAAAGGTTTAGTAACCTTAGAGGTAACATATTTAGAAAAAGTGATTGTGGATACGAAATGACACTTCATAAGGACCTCTTTTTGACATTTCAGGTGATTGAAATAAAGACCCTTAAAATACAGTATGCTGTTCTTCTATCCATGTCTATGCTGAATATATATATATATATATATATATATATATATATATTTATTTTGCATACTGCATTGACTCTGGCTTTGTGTCATAAATCTGAGTGTACTGTCTGCATCACTTTCTGTCAACACACATATGCATATGCATGTGTTTTCTGAAATGGTCATTGCTGATGGTTTAAATACTCTAAAGTTTCAGTTTTATTTTATTGCTGTATTATATTTTATATTTTAATTTTACTTTCAAGTATGTACCTGCAATTGCATTTTTTTCTGTGGTAGTAACTTACACGGCTCAGTTTAATTGCATCAGTGCTTTCAGATTGTAATTGTACTGACAGCCATACTCAAGGTTGTGCATAGCTTAGTTAAAGTACTTAAATGAAAAGAAAGCTATTTTCTGAAGGTTTGAAGACTTTCTGAGTGAGTGTTATTAACATCGGTAACACTGAAATTTGCCTTTATATCTGTTGAATATTCTGAATGAACATCTTTCTTTTTTCCTTTGGCTTTATCTGTGTTTATGTAGAACTGAATTGCATAGCTGCAACATATGTTTTTGTGGGTTCACTTCTCTCTGATACCAAGTTGCTAATTTTTACTATCATAGAATAGACTTTGTAAGAGTACTAATTTCTCAAGCCAGCCATTGTTTTAGGTTTTGGCTGTCTCTGTGTTTAACTGCTGGCATGGTATAATTTGTAATAAGCTTGCTGTTTATTAGCAATGGTCATCATGTCATTAGGTTGCCAAGGCACCACACATCTGATGTAACCTGGCAACATGCACTTTATCTGAAATGTCCTGCTGTAAAAATACAGAAAAGGTGGGGAGGCACAGAAAAAGCACCTGGAGGCAAAGTAGCAAAGCCAACCTTTTACTCCCTACCTAGAAAAAGAAAAGCTGCTATGTGCTCTGACCACTACACCAGATAAATCAAATAGTGTGGTATGTTATATGTTCCAACTCTGCACAGTCTGTTAAGTATGAATCAGATGTAATGGTTGATATAGCACAAAAATGAAATATCCTTTCTTCTGTGCTATATTTTAATTTATAATAAAAAAACAAGGTAAGGCATTTATACTAATTCAGGTTGTAAAATAAAACAGTTACTGGAGCATTTCTGAATTGCAATTTCCTACCAACACCTCTGCTATTTTATGCTCAAATTACTGTAAGGAATTTAGGCTAGTTTTATACCATAAAGTGAATATTTCTGAATATAACCCATATCCTCACATGAAAGTACACAAACGCCATTTAGTTTGTGCAGTTATTTCTGGTGCCATTTATGACACCACATATTTTTTAAAGTTCAGCAAATGTAGCTAATTACCATGGTCCTCTACTACTATTCTGAAAAAGACCAGCGTAAGTTGGCCTCCATTTCACCATTTGTCAGCCATTCCCTTCTTTTGTCTGCTTAGATACTGTATGAAATATGTTCTGTCAATGCACTCTGGTCTTCTGGTGAAATCACATTCTCTCATTCTTTTCGTTTTCACTGTGGCACTTATTCCTCCCTTCCACCTATCTGTCCTGTAACAGTGGTGGTGGTAGAGGGGATTGGTGAGAATTAGTTGCTATGATATGTCTGAAGGTGACTTGGGCTCTAGCTATGCCCGACCATCCCCTCCTTAACTCCTATCTTATTTTCAGGTGCCCTCCATCTTTGTCATCAAACCTACCACTCAGGTAACTCCTAAAGGATCTTTGGTTCATGCTCTGCCATGACTGATCTGTGAATCTCCTCTCACTATTCACTATCCACCTACTTAGAAAAAAAAAATCCTACCATCTTGAGGTATTAACCTTTTGCCATACATTCATTTCCTTCCCAGAACAAAACACTATATAGAATAAAAACTCATTCCTTTCTGAGGCATTGACTTTGTGCTATGCATGCAGCTAGTTAACCAAACATGTGCGCTTCCTTCACATAGATTGTCTTCGCATTTACCATGTTAACAATAATCTGGTCTTTCATGGATTGCAAATATATGGTGAGATTTACTACTGCCATAGACAGGAGCTGAGAGATAATATTTCAGAATACAGTATACATATATTTCCAAACAACTGTATCACTGGTAACAATTATGACCTTCCTATCTGATAAATACAGCTGACTTTGACAGCCTTATCTTTGCATATTTTACTTTTACTTCAGCCATGATCATTTGCTATGATCCTTTTCTACCATCTGGAGGGTAAAGACAAGAGGCCTATTTTTCCAGAGGGTAAATCATGTTCAGTCCTCGTCTTTTAGATAGGTATAAACATTCTTGCTGTATTCTTTGGAGGTGAGAATTCATTCTTTGGCTGAAACCAAGTGATGTAATTTTCTTCCTGGCCTATGTTGTAGTGGTTAACTGAAGTTGTGGCCTCTTTCCCTTCATTGCCTTTAATATTAGTATAGTCTTAGTATCTTAGTACTCATTATTTTTGTTTTGTTATGTCTGCTCCCCTCAACAAGAGATTAAGCCTAGGAATAGCTTATAAATTCCAAATATCAAGTGAGTAATCCTGTATTTTGGATACATATTCCATCCTTATTTCACATTATGTGTGTGTGTGTGTGTGTGTGTGTGTGTGTGTGTGTGTGTGTGTGTGTGTGTGTGTGTGTGTGTGTGTGTGTGTGTATATATATATATATATATATATATATATATATATGTGTGTGTGTGTGTGTGTGTGTGTGTGTGTGTGTGTGTGTGTGCGTGCGTGTGTCTTTGTGTGTATGTGTGTAAATAATGCTTTTGTTTGTTTTTAAAATGCCGCAGATTCTTCGTTCATAGAATTACAGAGTTAAGAGTCGTTTGAACAAAATTCAGACTGGCATTCATAAAAGTAATTCAAATGTATGATTTTAGTTGGGGGGCAAACTCTCCACACCTCATGCAGATATTGACATATCATGAGGTATGGTGTATTTCCTGCTCTGAGCTTAATCTTGTTTTTTTTCCACAAGCTACACATGATCACATGATTTGTTTCTGCACCACATGAGATTACTCTGATTTAAAATGTTTTGTAGAAAATACTCATCTTCCAGAGTTAATATTATATTTAGTTAGTTAGTTAGTTAGTTAGTTAGTTAGTTAGTTAGTAAGTTAGCTATTACAATTGTTAAACAGGTCGGTGGGTAATCTATTGACCCTTTTGAGCCACAACTCTGACTGGCCAATAATAAAATATAAAAGAGAACAGATTTCAGAAAGTTGTGTTATTTATTTGTTTATTTATTTATTGATTGACATTTGATTACCAAGAAAGTCCAACTGGGTAGAAGCCCATTTTCAGTGGAGGCCCAGGGAGAAAAGCTCCAAATTATTGTAAAAGATTTTAAGAACAATAATTATACAGTCTTCAAAAATACAAGAAAAACATCTGTAGTTTAAATAATTATAGCAAATAAGACATAATATAAAAACATTCATTAAGAATCGATAGAAGGTTTATGGCAATCATTTAATATTTAGAGAAATTTTAGACAGTTTGTAAAGAAATTAAATGTAAGTTAGTCTATTACAAACATGAATTGCAATATGAAGTGAGGGAAAAACAACCTTATTGGATAATTAGAAAGTCAGGGAAGGGAATTAGACAGCAGTATGGAAGTAAGTGAAGAAAGTAGAGTAAGGGGGTATACAGAATGAAATGATACTTATTTACATTTAAGGATATAGTTTATCCTAGTTTTGAGCAAGAACAAATCCAGAGTTTAGCTAGGAAGTCGTTCAGAGTGGTTGGGTAAGATGGTATTAGGTATAGACCCGATGATTACAGGGGCCTTAGCAACCTTCTACGAGTACAGACAATGCCCAGCAAATTTGCTGTGTTTGTAGACAGACAGTAGTTTTTGGTCACTGTATAACAATGATCGACTGGAAACATAGTTACATAGAATGTTTTCAGTGCTGGGCAGGCAGATGGATGCTACATAATTTTATAGGTGGTAATAAGTTGTGTGCATGTTAGCTGATGTGACACTTCTAACCAATTTAGGCTTTTTAGCGCTATACAATGGTGTTAAAAGTTAAAAGCCAGTAACAGTAGGAGGTCAATAGCAGAAAATTTGTACAACGAATAATGTTGAGCAAAGTACAGTAAAGTACATAGAGGGAAAATAAATAGTTAAGCATATAACTATTTATATGATTTACTAAGAGACTGTAGCACACACACGGAATGTCAGTTGAGATTTATGCAAGAAATTAAAACGGCTAAGTGAGAGCATGATCAGACAAATTTTGAATAATTTCAGACTAATTATTTCCTGTGTTTAAAACTGGCATGTCATCTGCATGCATCCAGCTCATTTTGAAATAATGTACAAACTAAACAGATGAGTTATAGGCGATCTGTTTTTATTAATGAAATATGAACTTTTTTTTAATTTCTCCAATTCTTTTGGGTTTCTAATACCATGACAGGAGTGGACCCCATTCCTAAGTTAAAGTATGATTAAAGTTCATGAAATTAGTTTTGTTTCAATCTTTGATGTTAGCCAGAAGTGCTCTTCGCAACACCCGCAGTGTGCCCAGTAGCTGCAATTCATAAGGAGTTACATGCATCGGTAACGTATCTAAGTTCAATTGTATATTCTTTTTTATAAAACCCATTGCTCCTGCTACTATTGGAACTGTCTGGGTATCCTCCTTCCACATTGCCCTAATTTCTGCCTGCAAATCCTGGTATATTATGACTTTGTGCCTCTCTGTATGTAAGACACTGTAGTTACTGGGTGTGGCAATTTCAATGATCAATGCAACTTTTATCTTCTTTTACTGGACTACTATATCTGGTTATCTCACATCTATTTTTTGAACTGCTGGTAATGGGTGATCCCATGTGATATAAATGTCATCATTTTCTATAATGCTTTCTGCAACGGGGCTAGCCACCTGACGGTGTAAAACCTTGGCTTGAGATGCTTGTCACTGCTGTAGTGACACCCCAACCCCATGTGCAAAATGGGAAAAAGGATTGAGGATGGATGGATGGATTTTCTATAATGCTTTGTGGCTCATGTTTCCAGTTTTTCAGCTGCTTCAATATTATAATTTTGCACAATCCCCAATGCAATAGTCTTGGCACATTATCATGTCTTTCAGTATACAGTCCTTCTGCCATTAATATATCACAGCCAGCAAGATGTGTGACTGTTTCCAATTCTGTTTTACAATACCTACATTTGTCTGTTTCTCCCACATGGCCAATGGACTTTGTAAATCAATATGTATGTAGTCCACTATCTTGGGCCACCAATGTTAACCTTTTGTTTTTTGGTTTAAATTCACCTCTCCTTAACCATTCCTGTGTTCGGTTGTTCCAAGAGTTTTCTGTATTTGCAAATGTTTTTATGCATTTTCAACATTTTTTGCCTTCTCATCTGATCCTTCACCATGTATTCTTTCTTTTGTTTTCTGGCACATCCAGTTGCTGCCTGATTTTTATCTACTTCTGGTTTGAGTTCCATTCCCATTTGACACTGATATGCTTCTGCTAAACTAAGCGGGGAAGTCCTCTTAGACTTATTCTTCTCATGTTTCAAAACTTTCATTATGTTTGGGTGTCAGCAGATATGTATGCAGTCCCACAACTGCATATCCATACATGTAATCAATTTCGAGGGGTCCATAGCACCTTCAGAACAAGGAATATATTGTCTTGGTATACACTGATTTTTATAAATCATTTGATAGGCATGAAGCATCCTTATTGTTTTCCTGTCCAACCTAGCCAACACCTTTTCAGGCCAGTCATTTACTCCCAAACTGTAAGTTAGGACAGGAAGAGCAAATTAGTTTATAGTTTAGACTTTGTTCCTAGATGTCAACACTGTTTTCAGTATTAATTTTAGTCTTCTAAAATATTCCTTACTAAGTTTTATTCACATTTGTTCATGTTTTATTGTTGCTCTTTCATCGATTCCCAAATATTTATGCACTCCCTCTTGCTGTAATTCTTTTATATCACATTCCTGTCCCAGACTGATGTTTTCTTGATGCTGCAGCTATCCTGATTTAAAGGTTGCTTTTTCAAGTTTATCAAGACCAAATGACATTCTTATATCATCTGCAAAAGTTTTGACCGCTTGCAGTTGTGCTTTTAGTTCCTCATCTGATGAAATATACAGTTTTAAATCATCTACAAAAAGAAGACGAGAAGTGTTTACACTTAGTTGTTTTCTGGGAGTTAAATTATAGCCATGACCTAATCTGTTAAGTAGACAACTTAATGGGTTAAAGGCAAGACAAAAGAGCAGCGGTGACAAAGAGTCACTCTGGAATATCCCCCTTTGAATTTTTGTCCCTGAAATAATAATTTGTACTTTATCAGGGCTTAATTGCAAAGTGGTTTATCACTGTTTCATAGTCGTTGTAGTGTAATCAATCAGTGTAGGGTGTATTTCATACATTTTTAAGCACTCTTTCATCCATGAATGTGGGATACTGTCAAATGTTTTTTTATAGTCTATCCATGCCATACTCTGATTCTTCCCCCTTTACAGTTTTTCGTTATGACTTTATTTAACAACAAATGATCCCTTCCACATGAATTTATTTTGTTACCCTTTTGTTCTATTGCCATGATTGAGTTATTGGTCTATAGGTTTTAGGATAGCTTGCAGGTTTGCTGTTAAGTAGGAACATTGTTTTTCCTGTTAACCAGGTGTGTGTCTGTTTGGTGTTCACATGCAAATTTACTCATGGCTAAATATTCATGTAAATGTGATAATACTTTTAGCCAGAAGCTATCTGTGCCTGGGGTTTTCCAGTTAGGAGCTTTTCTTAACTTTGTTTCAGTTTCCCTGGCCAGCTTCATCCCATTTCATATCCTGTACATTTGAACTTATTATTATTTCTTTTAGTTCTTCTGTCCAATTATCATCATTGTTATGTTCCACAGGATCTTTATAGAAATTTCTCCAAAATGTATCTATTTCTTCTTTTTTGGTGGTGTTTCAATTCATTTTGCATTGTTTCCCACTTCTCTTTAAAACTCTTTTGGTTCATCAATAAATTGTTTATTTTGTACTTTTCCTTTATATTTATCTGCATATCTTCCAAGTTGTTCTGCCTGTGCCAATGTTTATAGTGTATTATTTGCAATAATGCACGACAGATCCTGATCTGTTCTGAGACTGTGCATTGTTTTTATCACATTAATGAAATATTAACTCAGTATGGTCATGGCATGATTCCTAAGTTATTGTATCCTAAGGGAAATTAAGAACAAGTGATTTTCTTTTCAGTGTGTCTGAATGCACTACTGTAGATATACATTGTCCCATTGTCAACTCTGAGTACCCACTTTACTTCAGAATTATATTCAGGTCAAAGAACCCCTCTGAAAAGCTCAGCCACACTCATTTAGTTGTCCAGTATATGACAAAATGTCACAGACTTGTCATACTATGCTCTCATGTGTAATTAAGTTACATACTGTGAGGATATATCAGGCCACACAAACCACAACCCATAAATGAATAAAACTCAAGAGATTATTCAAATTACTGTAAACCTGATGCTTTCTTTTTTTATTTAACTTTCAGATTCAAATGTTTTGCCATGTGTGTGATCTTCCCATTTCAAAAAAGTGTTTGAGGAACCCCACCACTTCTAACCAGTACAGTGCATTACCCATTTTATCAGTGAACCAGCTTGGTATCCTAGAAGAAATGATTTGCCCTTATTTACAGACACAGAGGACAGTGCTCTAATCCTGCACCACTAAAAGCATAGCAAAGATGATAAACAGGGTGTTGGAAACATGGTAGTATGCCTCTGTTTAGCAAATAAAAAAATCTTACCTTGATTTTTTTGGTCTTAGAGCAGCAGTGCCACATTTTTACCTAAACTCACATTGCATCACTGTTGTGACCTTCTTTGCACATTTTGACCAACCAGCTCAGTAATGTTATGGACACTATTTACAGTACTGGCTATAAAGAAAACTAGGTTTTATGAAGGAAAAATTGAAACTCCTAATGAATTGTAGATGTTGAAAGGCACTGGACCATGTAGTGAAGCTGTCAATCACTGTTGGAGGGGGTATTTGAATGTTTATACCTGCTGACTACCCTGAAAATCCCTGTGTGCAATAATGCTACTGTGATGCCCACCACTGCTACCAATATGTGATGGCCACCAATATGTGTTGTCCCCACGCTGGGGCAATAATCAAGGAGACTGAAACCTCACCACTGACACTGGAGAGGGACATGCACTTGGAATACAAATGGATGCACTCAGTATTTCCAGATGCAGACCTCTCTGCATCAAATACAATTTCCCTTAAGAACACACAAAAAGAATATGCTCATCCTGGGGTCTGGATGTTTGTCTCCCTCCAGACCTCCAATAAGACTCCCCACTGGTACAGCTGTAGTGTTAGGTCCTCAGCCGAGTGCCCAAGCCAAGTCCTCCAGCACCACTTCGTGTTCCTACCCCAAGTAGCTGACACACACACTCTTTAAGATTTAATTTTCACACACACACACACACACACACACACACACACACACACACACACACACACACACACCTGGGAAATGCTGGCACAGATTGCCCACTTTACTGGTTTGTCCAGAGTATAAGGTACATTCACTGCCACCATTCAGTTACTATAAGGCTCTTAACAAAGGGTGTCCAATTATTCTGTGTAATATTAATACTGATACAAATGGTAGTAGTTCACCAAGATGGCTAGGCCTTCTGGAGTGGCCCACACAGTGTCACCAATTAAATATAAGTACTCTCCAAGGTTAGATGCTTTTTACAAAGACCAGTCACAATAACAGTTTTAAATATGTTTAATAATAAGTAATAAAAGTACATGAAAATACTGAATATGTATTCACAGTAAACCACAGAGTTCAGATCACAGCAAATATTGAAAAGAACATTGATTGACATACTCAGACAAATAAAGAAAAACAATATCTAAACTATGCTTCACTATATTCCTGACTAAATCTAAAAGAATTACTGGTCCCTAGTTAAGTTACTTGCTACTGCAAGGCAAGATGCTATGGGTGAGGATCTTTCTAGTCAGGTTTCCAAACAGAATACTCAATGCTCTGAGATTTCTCTTTGCAATATCTAAAATATAATTTCTAAGAGGGCTGGCAGAATGACCTCATCTGGTCACCCGACTCTAGGTTCTCACAGTATTTCCCTTTGAAGCTGAACCACAAATTAGCACAGATGGCCACACTACACATCCAAATGTTTGTGGCAGTGCCTGGGACCTCCCCTCTTTTCACTGAGCTAAGGGACAAAGGCTGTTCCCCAGACTCAGTGCCTCCTGTCCTATTCAGCATGGTAGGGTTCCTTTTAATGGCTTAACAGCTCATTTACATTTCCCTTATTTTTCTTAAAGTTAACCTCTGCTGTCCGGTATCCTCTAGTAAAACATATACATTTAATTCAGCTACAATAATACAGGTACATTTCTTTTCATTTCAGCAGGGTGCACTGTTGATATATTTCAACACGTGCAAAGCTCGCAAATACATTTTCAGCACAACCATCTGTATAAAATCAGTTTGATATACAAATGACATACCGTTCTAATACATTTGTAACACAGGCATCTTGTATAAATCAGTTTGATATTCAAAGGACATATCATTCTTTACAGAACTTCAGCTGGCTATGCTGGCACTTGCCCATATCATCACAGCTTCTGTTGTTAATTACTACTTCTGTCAGGGTAGGCTTTTTTGTTAGACTGATGTAAAAATCTGACTTTTTGTCTTAAATCGGGTAGTATTGTAAACATTTTATATTAGCACATAAAATAAAAGTTAAGCAAGACCTGGTTAAGCTTTATTTATTTATTTATTTATTTATTTATTTATTTATTCATTCATTTATTGTTTGCTCAACTGCTTTTCATCATGGTCTTTACAGAGTAAAACAAAAAGGAAATAAAGAAATGATCATGCCAGGTTTGATATTACACATAAATAATAAAGTCACTAATAAATGTCACAAAGGTGTTAGTTTCAAAAGGGTATAACAGAGGTGATCTCATTTAAATCAGATATTTAATTGCTTTTTAGTGTTACCTACTAGTATTTTTTGTGTGCATATGCTCAAGCCCTCCATTAAAATCAAATTTCTCTCATTTCATTTAACACTTTTGAGAACATCAAACAAATTGTGATTTCCAAAATATAGTTTGTTAATACATTTATTTAGTGTCCTCTCCTGATATTCTTCTTTTCAACAATCCAAACTGTAACTGGACAATCAAATGTGCTTGCATTAGAAGTATAGGTCACATTATAACTAGTTGTCTAAACTACTCAATATTATTTAAAATCAGCACATATTGTCAATTTATATTCTGACTATATTTTTTGAATAAAATACGATAACTACTTTAAAATGAAATAGACTTAACATGTATATATCTCTGATGTGTTAATCATTCTTTATTCTTTGTTGTCTCTGTTACTAATTTCTGACATTTTTATATGATCTTACCTGAAACAAGAATGCCACAGAAATTGTTCTTACCTAGAGGCCCAATAATTTAATCTCATAATTTTCCATCTGTCTACTTGATTTGGTAGAAGCAGCTAATATTAGTTACAAAGTGAAAAGATTTTAACAGAACTTACACCCCATTCCTAACCTTTCAGTTGTAAGAAACTCTATCCCGTCCTTTAGTTCACTTCTGTTTGTGTCTTTCTTTGTGTGACTCTTGTACCTGTGTTATTCTTAAAGACCATAAAACCATGTATTGCTCCACCACACTAACCTACAAATTCTTCTGTCCTCTCTTTCCTAGCTATGAATGTATGACAAGTGTTCCTTGCTGTTTTGAGTCATACCTTGCATAGTGTGTAGGATATGCAGTTTTCTCTCATCCTCTTTTGCTTTATAGAAATGCTTCTGTAACTTGGTTTTATTATTTCTAAACATAGAAATGCTATTGTAAATATAAGTAAATTGCTTTCTAATAAACTCAGTACTTAAAAGCACTTACTTTAAAGTTCTGTTTGTCTATATGAAATTTTTAATCTAGACTTGTAGGTAACTGTATTCTTTTAGCTAAAACTAATGTTCAGTGTATATTCTGCAAAGGTGTTATAGAGAATGTGTTATAAGAACAGAATAGTTCTCTAAATACATGACAAAAACGTATGTGTTTCATGAGTTCCACATTGCAGAGATTTGTAATATAAATCCATGTACAAGCTCTAAGCAGATAAATTCCAAATGAGCTAAACCTTAGACCAAAAATGCCAAAGCTAACTGCATGGGAAGCAAATGCTACCTTCTAACAGAAATACAAGCATGCCTTAAAGTGAATGAGACTGATGGTAAAACAGTCAGTGCATTGTGGGTGCTATCCGTTTTAAATTCCACACTCAAGGTTCTCACCATAGGACTGCCGATATTATATAGAATAGTTAAGATGGAGTTTCAGTCAGTAATTTATATGTAAAGATCTTAAATGTTTTGTCAAATAACCTCTGTACATGCCCCCAGCAACTATTATTCTACCATTCTGTGTTTCATGCAAGAAATGTATGAATTTTTCTAGGTCATCAGCACTTGGCTTTGGTAGTCTATACACTTCAAGTGTTATATAATTTGGCGTTGTCTTTATTGTAATAGTTACACAATCTACAGTAATGGTGTTATCACTGAATGTGTAATAATCACAGGTCTCATAACAATCTTTAATTCTATTAAAACACATCCACATGAGTTTTTGATAGGATGTCTGTTCCAGTAAAAATATTTATACCCTGACAAAACTGGCTTTCAATCATTGTTCTTTAACCATGTTTCACAAACAACATCAATCTTATGGGAACATAGCAAATTTTCCAAAAAAAAAAAAAACTTTAGTGTTAATGCTACTAGCATTAGCAGCCCTTGGAGATCCATCAAATATGTCTGTGAACTGTTAAATTTTTGACCTGGCAAAAATCCTGCCTTAAGTTTGTCAATTATCACAAAATATGTACTATAAAAATTCTCTTCCCTGACTTTGATGAGTGCACGTCATCCTGACTAAGCACATGTTCCCAAAATTAAGCTTGGATGCTCTACACACTTCCATTTTTTTATAATGGGACATTTTTGTCATGTAGGTATTTATCCAAAAAATCTTTTCATCCATGGTGACCTCACTATCCTTTCTATATATGATTTGTGAAAAATACATTCTAACACATTTACAAGCTATGATATCTAAGAGATATGTAAGTTCCCTACTAACAGTCACAGAGTCCTTGTGGATGAGAGATCATTTGTACCAACGTGAATTAAAACAGATTCCTACTTCCTTACATTGGGGCATTCTAGGGCTTTTCACACATCATCTATTTCTACTGCTGGCAAACATAATACAATTTGATGTTCATTGTCTTCTCTGCAGATGTAAGTATCAGTTCCTCTAATAACTGAATCTGTAATTAGAATATAATTTCTGACCAGACCCAAAGAATTGTCAACTTCTAATTCAGTAATCTCAGCTCTATTAATTGTTAGAAAAGAATGATTTCTATCATGATTAGTCTTATTAATCCCACTGTTTCCATTGCTTATTACATTTGTAGGCATATACTTCTCACCCAGTTGATTTTATATTTCCACGGCTTTAGCCATGTTGTCGTCTTCTATCTTTCTCCCCTTTTTTCTTACAGCAATGTTCTTTAATCCTTTCAAGTTCAGTTTTAATTTCTTCCTTTTCATCTGCTCTTGCCTGTTTTTTCTACCTTCTCTTTTGTAAAGTGATACCTTCTTCTGTAGACTTAAGTTTTTCTGGTAGAAAAAGTGTTATAATTCCCTGTAATTGGTGTGTTACATAACAAAGCAGTGTCCTTTTTAGTATGTATTCTCTTTGTTTCATCGACATTAATCAGTTTCTTTTTCTTCCTTGTTATTTGTTGTGAACTTCTTGCCTTGTTTCTTTTTTATTTCCTTCTATATGCTCTGAATCCTTAGATTGTTGAATACTTGTATCCAGAATTCCAAAGTTGTTAGTGGTATGATATTATTCAATAGGAGCTGAATGTTATTTAATCATGCCTAAATGTATTCTATTATTTAATCATTCCTAAATGTATTCTATTTTCTCTTTGCCTAAGATTATTTATGTCATCTGTCCAGTCATATATGTAACAACAGTTCTCCAAGCCATGCCATTTGCACAAGTGCAATCGTCATCAGTAAGTGTAGATTTACCACTAATAATGGTAAGCAAATCATGCAACTTTTGACATGAGGAACACAGATCACCAGTGTTATTAGGTGTTACCTTTAAATATACACATGATTTATTATACTGTACAATATATTTGTGCTTTAGCAAATCATTAATGGCATACTCATTTAAGGAATAATTCTAAAAGAAAAAGGATAATTAAAGTTAGTTACCACCGAAGTCACAAGAGTTTTTAAATCAATTTCTATGAGAAAACCACACAAGCAGTATACAAATAATATTACATTTTGTACATTTGGAAGAGTAGAGACTTGCTGAACTTATTGAAATAAGGAAGCATAGCTTTATTGCCTTTCAGACTTGCATTGACTTGCCTGATGAGGATGGCTCAGACTGGTTATTGACTGGAAAATGTATTTAAATTAGACAGTTGTACAACTAGGTAGTCTATTCTTCCAAGTTACCATTATCTGTGCATTTTTGTGCCTCTTATCTAAGAAGAGGGAATTCAAGCACAGGCTCTTGTTTCACCTGGTCAACAAAGACTATAATGCTTGAGCAACAAGCTTGGATTTTTATTTATTTATTTGTTTTTGGTGAGCTCAGTAGTGACTGATGTATTGTCCCTTCTGGATTTATGTGGGTTTGTCTGTTGCTTTAATAAGGTCAGCTGTGAAACTGGGAGCCTTATTCTATTGATCTGCCATAAGCTGCACATCCTCCAGCTTTAACTAAGAATAAAGAAAGCAGAGGAGAAATTCTAGTACAAGAACTTGTTTCATCTGGGTATGTACTAAGTGAGCTAAGTGCAGCATTATGGTGTCAGTTTTGTACTTGCCAGACACCATCCACAATCAAATTTATCACCTCTATAGCTGTTGTGTCTTTCGGCTTTTCCCGGTTAGGGGTCGCCACAGCAGAACTCCGGTCCGCTAATGATTAGCAGTAGATTTTTACGTGCCAAGTTGCCAGCCCTGATGCACAACCTTCAATGAAGGTACGCCCATTCATGCATGTCTCCACACAGAAGATGCTCTAGCTGAGAATCGAACAGGACAACGTCTTACTGTGAGGCGACAATGCTACCGCAGCACAACCACTGCAATCAATTAAAAAGATTTGGCAAAATAAATAACTAAATAAATAAATAAATAACCAGAATAGGTATTTCCTGCTGTACCATCAGCCTGTACATGCGTAGCTGCACATAGTTGCACTAACTACACACTTCCCAGTGAAATCTCATTGGTAAACATACCTGACATGTTCAGTTTAACCAAAGAAAAGCACTCTGTTCTGTTAATCTTAATTTAAGGATCTACTTGATTGCAAAAGATTTGTATTATGTTTTTATTGACCTTAACTCCAAGATATGCTAGATTTCTGTAATGAACTAAAGTACCCTGCTGGCTGTTGCCTGTTGTCCATTGTTACACCGCTGTGTCTGTTCAGTTGCTACTATCTGGCTAACTTAGTTGTTGCTGTTGGATGACTGTTCCATTTTTTTCCTCTTTTTGAATACATTCTTTTAATTAATTATTTTATTGGTATTGGGTTATAATTTCTTTTTTGTTTTACCTTGAAGTTTTTTTTTTTTATATTGCTTCACTGCAATGATTTGCTGCTATTGACCTTACTATATTTCTGGACTAGCTGTAGTCATTAGTTACTTTACACACAGTTTGTTATTGTTAGTCATTGCTTTTGATAAAATGGTACCACTAGGATATAATGCATACGCCTGGTTGATTAATGACATTTCTTCATAGCCTCCAGTTCACTGTTGTCATTAACTACTTACACCTGAGTTGTTCTTGCACAAACATTGTACTTCACATTGTAGTTGTGATGATTAATTGTCTTATCAAGTACATCAGGGTTGCTTGTAGTCACTGTTAATTTACTTGTGTCCTTACTTGAAAGTTATACCTAATAACAGATTATTGTATGCTGTAACTACTCTGGAGGTTATAGCAGTCAAATTTGTACCATAGCCAGATGTAATTTAATTTGGGTGCTAAGTTCTGTTACAATCTAATAGCTTCTGAAACATAGCACTCCCCTTAGCAAAGAGTTTTAGCTCTGAGTTGCAGAAACCTTGTAATCCATTGTACTTTATACTGTTGACACCAGTTTTCATCAGCACTACAAGGGCTATCAGTTTACAAGGCTGACAATCTGGGATGCTATATGTGCTTCATTGTTTGTGTTCCTTTCACCCAGCACTGCTAACACTATTGACATGCAGAGTGTACACACTGCATTACTATGTGTTCTCCTTATGTATTACTGACATGTACTGCACACATCTCCTTGTCTATAAACCATGAACTTCTCTCTGCAAACCACTACAGAGGTTCATATAGGTGCATAATTCTATTTACGAATCACACATCTCTCAGCACAGAGGTCAACATGCTATATAACCTGCATCTGAGATGCACGCCACATGTCGTCTCTGAGTCAGACCACCTGATGATAGAGGAATAAGCTAGAAAAATATCTTATTGTTTAGTTTGCTGATGTAATGTGTGCTAGGCAGGAGACGTCTGCCAAATATGTCAATGTAGACAGTACAATATAACATACTTATTAAACCCCAATATAGGAAGAGTTTAACAAAATTATACACAAAATAAATGAATTAGAAAAATATAACCTTCACAGCAGCAGCATTTGAAGCTGAAACTACTAAATCATTTTATAGCACAGCAAGAGAATAAGAAAGTGCATTCTGAGAGGGCATTGCTTGCTCTGTTCTCTGTTGAGAATATAAATAAACTACTTGATACAAATGGCAAGGTCAAGCAACAGAACTACAGGAAGAGACAGACCAATCAGATACCACTGAAGAAAGGCCCAGGGTTCTAGATGTAGCATTTGCTGTGGATAGTACTATCTGTAACGAGCTGTTAGACTAAGATGTTACTTAAAATGACATTCAAAAAGCATTTAAAGAATCAGTATTCTAACATGATAAAAGTAAATGTCTGAATTCTAGGGACAGAATAACTAAAGAAGAGCTATACTATATGTTAATCTGACCTCAGAGTAGCAATATTTATAACAGGAAAGGACAATGTATCTTTAATTTGTGTACATTTATGCCACTGTATGCTTTAGCTTGACTGAAAGTATATTTTAAAGCAGTTACCTAACTGAAAATCAAAAGTCTAAAAATTCCTGAGAACTGTGTCATGTAAAGGTGACTGACTGCAATATAATAAGAAAATAATAAAATGATATGTCTGTTTTTCTATGAGTAAATCAACAAAGACTGATAAACTTCTTCCATAGCATCAGAAGACCAAAGCCAAAGCAGGCAGATATGCTGTAGACATGATGATGTGTGTGCATACAATAAGCATGCAGAAGGGAAGCAAAGAAAATAAAAAAAATGTCAGCACATTGTAGGTGCGATAAAGAAATGACTAAGAAATTAAAGTATAATGTAATTACAAAATGTTTTAAAATAAAGACATCTGATAATACATTTGATAAAACAGGTTAAAAGTCTAGGTTTTGATTTTTAGTACATTGAAAAGCAGTTATAGCATAGTCGGTACTTTTTCATTATACCCCTACCAATCGCCACTGCAGTATTTTGCCGGCATGTCATTTGTCTTGCCAGAATTAAAGTGTCTGTGTGCCAACTACATGTGTGAAACTGTGTAACCAGTGTTGGTACTGATGTTAGATGTACGTTATTGTGTTGTGATAGCGGAAATACCTGAGAAGCACGCTGACAGGCCTACCACTTGCTGGACATTTTCTTGACCTGAAATCCCTTGAAAAGCATGCTGACAGACAGCCCTACCACTTGCTGGATGTTTTCTTTATATATTCCATGCGATTGCTGTTTCTGTCTCACATTCATTGCAAGTTTTACATGCAGAAGAGGCATGACAATTCCTTGCTCATGTACTTCATTTGACACCACACAGTGTCAGTCCTGTATCAATCACTAAATACCCACAACACACAGCCGCACCAGCAGCGCGAAGACATGGCAGGAGTTTGACGTCATTAAACATAACATGACATACATGAAACATAACACGACATACAGGGAAAACATACCAATTCCTTCTTTGTGTATGTCTTCTAACATTACACATTGTCAGTCCTGTATCAATGACTACATACCGGCAACACACAGCAGCGCCAGCAGCGCGAAGACGTGGTAGGGTTATAATGGAAAAGTACCGAATAATCTTTTTATTACAGTCATGAGCACGAGTAATGAAATCATATGCATGCTGCTAGAAATTGTGTGTCTGCCTTTTGGACAGAAAATCTTTGTTTGGGGCTTCAGAAAAGTCACTGTAGCATGCATGTGGAAAGTGTTAGCTCTTTCACGAGCTAGTTTTACAAAAATGTGCGTATTTGTGTGGTAGAGGAGAAGATGCTAAGAAATGAAAATCAAAGAAATATCTTCATGTCATTATAAATTTCAGTCTTAAAGGATGATTTTTCACTACTTATGTACATACTTGTCTGAATGCAGGAAAATAACATTATTATGAATATTAGATACTCTACAGCTCCCTTAATTCATGAAATAATTATGAAACAAGGCTACATTATAACCTCTAGATCAAAATACTAGAAATGTGCAGAGGTGACTACATCTGTATGAAAAATGAAATGCATTTTCATCAAACTGGTAAACATCAAATATTTCTGATTGAACGTTCGTATTATATTTGTATCTCACAAAAGCTGCCAGTGCTGCTCTGCAATTCCCTCCCTAAGGGTAATTCCACCATAGGTAGGAGCTTTGAACACATGAGCAACATAATGAAGAACGCTAAGCTCCAGAAAAGTCTTTAAATGTACAGTAAGAACGCATTGATTTGGAAACCACATTTAAGTTGTTTTGTAAATGTTTATGTAGATTGCCACTTGAGGTATAAAGTCTTTTTTGTGTTTCACTGAGATGTTTCTGCACCTCCAGGTACTAAGACTAGTTATGGTGGCGTGTTGTTAGGACAGCAGCAAGAAGGCTGAGGAAATCAGAAGTGGTGGCAAGTGAGGTCATTTGTGTACAAGAAGAAATAAATAGCTGGTTTCATGTCTCTTTAAAACACTAGTAGGTTTGGAGCCTGCTAATTTTCCCAAGCTGAGATGAGTTTTATTGGCTGATGTGCATAATACACCTTGTGCAGTAACAAAAACATGAGTGGGCAGGATTTTTTTTTTCTTTTTTCGTGTTTACCTTAATAGCACAGTAACACTGTTTAAGTACAAAGATGGTTGCATGCATTAAGTTATTTTTTATCTATCTGTATATATTGATCTTTTGTCTATATCTATATATAGGTTTACTATTAAAATAGCAACATTGAGATGTTCGCAGATGAAAATCCGAAACACAGATGTTTAAATGTTCATCTGCTTGAACATCTCAATGTTCAAATGATTATATTAGCGAATGCACTGTGCATTCACTAATATAAATTAGAAGAAATGTACAGAGATTGCAGTACAATGTGGTTTGGGAAATCCATCCCTTACCTCACTGTAGTGCGATCTCGGAATTGGAATATATAATTAGTGGGGGGTGTGGAGGGCACAAAACATGATGTCAGCTATAGGAGTTTTGTTTACATTAGCTCCTATACTGACATCACCTGATGTGTTCAGAAACAATGTCGAATCTGCTGAATTTGATCAGCAGATTCGACATTATGTCCTATTTGTTTTTTTAATTTTCGCGGTTTACTTTTGATATGTTGAATGAAAGTTGTTTTGACATTCGACAAATTGATAGTAAACCATATATATATATATATATATATATATATATATATATATATATATATATACACACACATGTATGTATGTATGTATGTATGTGTGTGTGTGTGTGTAATTATATATGTGGCCATTTTCAAGTGCAGATAAATATATATATATATATATATATATATATATATATATATATATATATATATATTTTTTTTTTATATATATATTTTTTATATATAAATATAGATGGGCATGTGTGGATTACTAGAAATTGTGTATGTGTGTAGATGAGGTGTCATTCACTCCAGCAAATGATTGAATGTGTGACGGAGTGAATGACTGAACTTTGGTCAGTTGTTCTTTTGTGTGTGTTGGTATGTATTTGCATATGTGTTTGTGTGTTTAAGTTGATTATATTAGTGTCACTGTTATGGAATTTTTTTTAAATGTAAGGGGGCAGGGGTATGGTGATTGGTTATTACTAAGAGCGACCGGGGGGGTGAGTGTAAAGCAGAAAGCCATGAGCACTGACAAAATGATGATAAAATGGGCTATTATGCAGCAGGGTCTTAGGCTTTTTTATTGAAGTAAAGAACCTGGACATACTGATCTCTCTTGAATGACTCCTTGGACACACAGGTGCTACAGCTTCCCTTACTGTTAATAACGGAACTTGTCTGCCATTTCTATCTTTGCAAACTACTGGTCATGCTATTCCTGATGCATGTCCTCAAACCTGGATTGCCCTTACTTTCTAAAAATACATAATAGGTTCATCAGTAAATACTAGACCATCAGTAACGAACAGAAAAAATAGGTGAACACACTCAGTCGTTGTTGTGTCTTTTGGCTTTTCCCGGTTAGGGGTCACCACAGCGGAACTCCGGTCCACTAATGATTGGTAGTTGATTTTTACGTGCCGAGTTACCAGCCCTGACACACAACCTTCAACGAAGGTATGCCCATTCACGCATGTCTCCACGCAGAAGACGCTCTAGCTGAGAATCGAACCAGACAGCGTCTTACTGTAAGGCGACAATGCTACCGCAGCACCACCACCACAGTATAGGTGAACACACTCAGTAAACAGTAAAAAACAAAGTTAGGGACATGTTATGTGAACCAAACAAACTGAAGCCACCAATAACACCAAAAATAACATTAAGTATTTTAATGATTAAGTGCTTTTAAGTATTTTAATGATTAAGTGCTTTCATTTTATAGAATGCAAAAGTTTTTCAGAACAATGTAATATAATCTAAGCCTTTTTAAATGCATGTTCTAACCAATCACATTAACAAAATCATTTAAAGCAACAGTAAACACCTTCATATTGAGTTCCCTACATATTAAACAACAAACTACCAGAATAAACACTCATATAAGACAATATAAAAATAATGTAAAAAAAATACAAAGTCAGGAAAATAATAAATAACAGAATAATGTTTAAACCACATATCTGCAATTCCCACATTTGTTAAAATATTCTTGGAATTATTTTAAGCTGGTTGGAGAAAAAAATATTGGGAAGGAAACCTAGATTTTTGTTTAACAATTTATGATAAAGATCTTCTCACTAGTATTCCCAAAACTGAAGGGCTACAAGTTTTTCATGATGGTCTTTTAAGGTACAATTTTCTACAAGGAAAAGACATCAGTCTTGTAATGGATTTTATGGAACTTATGCTGCATTCCACTATAAAATGTATCATAACTGAAATGCAGTCACTGTTCAAGCAGCATAGCAATTACTCACATTCTAAAGACTGAAACACTTAAAAAAAGTATGTTTTAATTAACTCGCCCTCATTTTATACATGATTCATCTTGTTCAGTTTAACACTAAGATGGATAAGCCACAAGCAACATTCAGTCAGCATTTTAATGTTTCTCACTGTTCCTGTATGTCTCATAATGCACCATACCTTGCTCCCCCCACTCTCAAAAACAGTTTGATTCAGCTTCATGAAGCACTTCTGGGTTTAGGTAGTTGTATATATGGTGAGAGGGATATGGGGAGTGTCTTACAGGTCCGATTTTTCCATTTTTGAATGTCTTTCATTTACTGGTTGGTTAAATTCTTAGTTTAATTTTTAAGATATTTTTTCTCTTTGCATTCCTGTTTTCATGCTTATGTTTAGTCAGTGGTCTTTTTTATATTTGAATTCTAGTATCCTAGTGGCCTTGTTGTGTAGCGCTTGTGGTTTATCACTTGAAGATGATGTGCTGTGGAAATAACCTTCTCCTCCTTGGGATTTGAAACTTATACTGGAAAAATTGACATCACCTCTCCCTTTAAACAGACAGCTACAGTGGATCTTAAGTATTTATTTCTAAGTAATGTTTTCCTGATCATCCAGGAACATTCTGAAGATTGAGCTCTATCTTCCAAGCTGACCTGCAAAGGATCCCATAAAAATGTGGTCACCTTATGAATGAATCCAGACTTTATGCTGAAATTTGTAATGGAAAGTAATTTTAGTCAGTCAAGCTTCTTGCCTTCTTCTCTCAGTATTTTAACTGGGTCAATATTTTTATTTACTTTATTACTTAGATGTTGATCATCAGCTTTGCTTTTGTTTAGGCAAAAACAAATATGCAAGAAAACATCATTAAATGATAAATTATTTGTTTCAGTTCCACCTAAAAAGGACCAGAAATACCAAAGATCACCCTGTCAGGTGTTTCTCAGATTGCATTTGCTCGTATTGAAAGTGTAGAGTACAATAAAATCATGCCAAACCAACTCAAGATGTTTTCTGTCAGAACTATGATGGCTATTCCACTGAACTCTTTCAAAATAGTTCAGCTAGATAATAATTGTGCAGCTGCAACATGGACTTCACTGCATACTTTTGCAAGACTGTATGAGCTGGATATGATCTCAAGCTCTAAATCAGCTTTTTGGGGTCTCCATCTTTAATGTTATATTGTCTCTATTAAGTTACCCTAAAAATTCTGATCATCATTCAAAAAATTAAGCACTTCACTTTTTTCAAAACACTTCCAAACTACCAACCTGTCTGTAAACCTTGCTAATGAAATCCAACAGATACTCCCACTCCTCCCCTCAGCCTTTTCTTTCCTTCATCTACTCCGTAATAGATGGACCAAGATTTTCCTTTAAAAATATCTTTGCTAAAAAGTCAAACATTGTTAGACCAATCTAAATTCACATATAATCTTTTTTCCATTCACTTCACCTGACTTCTTACACTTTAGCACTCCCAGTAAGTCAGCAGGTGACAAACTCACTTTTGGTGCAGAACGATTAAAAGATTATGGGTTCTAGTGTCATACCAGGTCATACCTAATCCTCATAACTTCTTTGCTAACAATCCAAACACTACCTTTGAATTCAGTCTGCAAGATGTTCATCTTGTTGATTCAGCTACTTAGCCTTCCGAAGATAAGTACCCATTTGGGGTCAGTTCCTTTTTTTTTTTTTTTTATTTACCTTTTTCATGCCATCCAGGAAGGAAAAATGTGAGGGTGGGAGACAGATTTCCCCATAAGGATAAACATGAGAAGTGCCTCTTTTGTTTGGCAACACATGATCATACTCAGTGTGAGAGTTGTCAGATGTTTGTCCCAAAGACTCTCCTCAGCCATCTTTCACCTCTTTACATTTACTTGGAAAGCCAGTGTTTAAAGCTTTTAATTCAGGGTACCATGGGCTCTGAATTCAATTGCCCTGATGTTCAACCACCACTTAAGAGAAAAGCTAAAAAGGTGAACATTTAATCTGTTGCTGTCCAGCCTCTTCTGGATATCTCCATCAGGTTGGATGAAGAACAAAAGGGCCTTATTGTGCCGGCATCAACCCACTCTGTCATGACCCAGTTGGAGGCTAACATGGGGCTGTCTACCTGCACATCCACTGAGGCCACACCTATGTCTGCTGTAGACAAGGAGGGGGAAACCCTGCTGATAATATTGCAGGGGTCTAGGTTGATGTCCCAAATTTTTGTTGGGAAGGAAGTTCCTGGTACGCTCATTGAGTCTAGGCAGAGGTTCATGTCCCATACATTTGTTAAGGCTGATGTTCATTTAATAAAGAAGCAGAAACCAGACATATGGCCACTGCAGCTAAGGCTCCATACAATGAATGACAGGACTTTACTCAGGTGCTTTTCAGTGCCCTTATTTCTTTAAAGCCCTCCCCAAGACTTTTCTGCCCCTGCTTCTGTTCAGTGGTCCTTTACTTCTTCAAAACATCATAGGGATTCTGGTTCCCATGAGCAGGAGTTGGATTTAGACTCTGGTGAAGAGTCAATGGCTTACTTTTCTCAGACCAACTCTCCTCTTGCTCTGGGATCTGAAGAAGAAGATTCACTTTCTCCTGATTCCTCTATAGAGGAATTATCCTTTGGTGACACTGTGGTACATATGATAGATCATTTTAAATGGGATTGTTCCCAGGTTTCTGACATTCAAAAGAGGTACTATGGACTCTTAAAAATAGATTCACTAAGGTAAGGCCCTCTGCAGTACCTCCAGTGTTAGACGCTCTTTTGGACACTTTTTGTTTGGCTTCTCAAGCCTATGATTCCCGGTCTCCTTCCCCTTAAGAAGCCTGACAGGTTCTGTAAAGTCTCTGAAGCTCAAACATTATTATATACAAGTCCTTCCTCTGACCCTGCTGTGACTTCCATGGCTGCTGATAAAGCATCTAAATTGCTGCCCTTCTCTAAACATTCACTTTCTGATAAAGACAGTCTTGTTATGGAACTCCACAGAAAAAAGTGCATCCTTCTGCTACCTTAGCTTTCAGGGCCATTAACCACGAGACCCATATGACTAGGCATGTACTGGACAGTCTTTCCAAATCTGGGGTGTTCTGACTGGTATGTCTAATGAAGCAAAGTCTTCTGCCATTTCCATTTTGAGTTCTGTTTCTCAGGTGGCACATCATTCTGTTAAATGCAGTTATGATACTGCAGAAACTTCCTCTAGTGCAGCTGCATCAGGCTGTGTGATGAGATATTTTTGACTGCAGTTATATGCTCTGCCTGAAAACATCAAGGTCAAATTATTGGATTCTCCCTTAGATAACCAGACTGTCTTTAGCTCTGCAGCTGCTGAGCTTTTTAAGACTCTTCTGAATAATGTTAAAGTCATGCAGGATTTGAAACAGATCTTCCTTTCTGCTGTTCCAGAATTTCAGGGTCCATAGGCAGCAAAGGCAGCCATCTGGGGGCAAACAGTCTTCCAAGATAGTTTATTTCTGGTAAGCCTTATCAGGCTTCTAATATTCAAAAGCCTTCTTTCCCTGACAATTCTGCTTCCATTTCACATTCAAGCATTTCTACTTCTCAATCAGATTCCTCTGTCCCTCAGGTTAACTCTGTCTTTTCCTCTGTGCAACAAATAACCATAGACTCTTGGTTGTTCTCCTTTATCCAACAAGATTATTTTATGTTTGGAAGTCCTTTCCTCCTTTCTCAGGCCTTCCACAGCCTCCTTCTTGCCAGCTCCATTATTTTCCTTCAGTCCTTCAGGATCTTTTAGTACAGGTAATCATACAGCCAGTCCATCCTTCTTAGTAGGGCACAGATTTTTACTCCAGGATGTTTCTGGTTCCCAGGAAGGAGGGATCTTGGAGGCCCATTCTAAATCTCTCCTTTCTCAACACCTTTCTAAAGATAATTTCCTTCAGGATATTTCTCTACAGATACTTTTTCCTCTGTTGCATTCCCAAGCTTTTCTGTTTTCCCTGGATTTGAAGGATGTTTGCTTCTACATTCCTATTCACCCTCTCTTTTGGATGTTTTTGTTTCTCTATTGCTTCCTCATACAGTAAACTCTCAGTTAACTGGTACCCATGTGGATTGGTAGATGCCAGATAACTGTAGTTTCTGGTTACTTGAGAATTACTATTAAAAATAGGCCTGATTAATACTGTACCTTATACTATTTGTTTGGTATGACTTGTTTTCAGGTTGGGGAAATGGGGAATTTATTCCTATCTACATTTTTAAAACTCTAAAAACATGAAGTATGTTTCTGCAGGGGGAAAACAGAAAGTATAACACATGAAAATTGTACTGTATTTCTTCAATTTTTGCTGGTTCCTTGAGTTCTGGTTAACTGAGAGTTTACTGTATTATCAGTTCTCTGCTTTTCCTTTTGGTATTTCTATGTCTTTGTGGGTCTTTACCAAATGTGTAGACCCAGTGGTAGCCTTCTGCAGACCTCTGGGAATTCAAATATTCCATTATTTGGATGACCACTTGATTCAGGTCCCCTCTCCACAGTCCTACTTCAGG
Source organism: Protopterus annectens (assembly GCF_019279795.1). Lineage (NCBI taxonomy): Eukaryota > Metazoa > Chordata > Ceratodontiformes > Protopteridae > Protopterus > Protopterus annectens. The sequence continues at coordinate 1,004,251,836 of NC_056735.1, read as the reverse complement.
ATCTCTACTTTACTGTACTTTTTCTCCACAGTGTGGCGTTAAGCCAAAATCTCAAAAAAGTTTTTGCTGACCTCTTCTTTGACCAAGTGTCTTTGCGATGCAGGATTCAGACTGTGTCAATTATGGCTTTCCTCCCTCCAACCATGGTCCTATCCTTGACTGCTTATTTTTAGTCTCTTATCCCTTTGCTGGTCCTTCATGCAAGGGAATTTACTCAAACTCTGGGGTTCATGGTATCCACTATTCCCATGGTGCCCTTTGCCACATTCCACTTGAGAAAATTTCAATGTTATCTCAGACTGTTTGACTTTAGCACTGCCATCCTCTGGAATTTCCTGTTCTTCTCTTGCTTTGTCTCAAGTTTGCATTCCGCTGGTTGATTCACCAGATTTCCCCTAAATCCAGGTCTGCCTTTCCAAGTTCTTCCCACTCGGGATCTGTACACAGCTGTACACAGATGCTTCAGATCAGGGTTGCAGATCCTCCTTCAACCACTATAAGGTCCAGGAACTTTGGTCTCCTCAGCAACTAGCAACCCATATCAGCATCAAGGAGCTGAGCGCTCTGATTCTGACTCTTCATGCTTTCCACTCCCTTTGGGTTCCAGGTCCTCTAAGATTTTCACAGACAATGTCACAGTCATATAGTACATTAACAAGCAAGGGGGTAAAAAGTCTTACCTTCTTTGCAGGCTGGCTCTTCAGGCTTGGGGTTTTGTAGTGTGCTGTCAATTGCTTCTTCATGTGGTCTGCATCACCTCAGAGCACAGTCTTGTTGCAGGCACTTTGAGCAGGTCCAGGGCAGATCTTCTCAAATGGATGCATCATAGGGTGGTGTTCCTGGATATTGTACATCAGTGGGGTACTCCTCAAGTAGGTCTTTTTGCCTCCCTTCTGAACAATCAACTTTTCAAGTACTATACCAGAGTGCCAAGTTGTCTGGTTTGGAGAGTGGAGGCCATGCCTTTTTCGTTGGAAGGGGATGTTTCCGTATGCCTATCCCCCTCTTCCGCTACTAATAAAAGTCCTGCACAAGATCACTTCAGACAGGCCCAAAATCTTTAATATTGACCATCTTTTGGCCCAGTCAGCAGTGGTTCTCTCTTCTATTTCATCTGGTCAGGGGCAATCATCAAAATTACCTCACAGGGTGGATCTTCTCACACAGGACAAGGGATCTCTCCTTCACCCTCATTTGCCCACTATTCAGCTGACTCTTTGGGTAACAGGATTTTGATTCCTTTTTGCCACCAATTTTCTTTGTTTTGCAGGCCAGAAAACCCACTACCAGAAAATCCGATGTGGCTAAATGGAAGAGATTTTCTTTTTTGGTGTCACAGACATGACCTGGACCATTTTCCCTGTGGTTATTCCTGTGGTCCTTTCTTACCTGTATTAGTTAATAATTTCTTGTCCAGCATATTCGTCAGTTAAAGGTTATTTGTCAGCCATTTCTGCTTGTCTGCCATTGAATTCACCCCTTGCTTCTTGTTTTGAAGTCAAGCAATTTTTGAAAGACATCCTTCATATCATGTACCCATGAAAGCCTATTCCTCCTTCTTGGGACCTTAATTTTGCACTTGAGAAATTAACTCAGTTTCCATTTGAGCCTGAATTTTTCTCTTCCTTGTCACACTAGTTTAAGCACTGTATTTTGGTGGCATTTACTTCTGTTAAGAGAGTCTGTGAACTTCAGGGACTCATGGCAATTCTACCTTTTGTGTTTTTTTTTACAAGGACAATACCTCTCTTTGTACAATTAACTTCAATTATACCCAGGGTGATTAATGATTTGTCCTTGAATCAAATAATTCATCTTTCCTTTTTTCCTTTCTCCACAAAATGCTAGTGAGAGGATTCTTCCAACCTTGGATTTATATAGACAGCTCATATATTGCCTAGACAAGATGAAAGTTTTTGGTAAGTCTGAGTAACTTTTCATTTCTTTTCATTCCAGAAAATTTGGTTTGGCTGTTCTAAGCAAACCATATCCCCCTGTATCTCTAAGTCCATTTCTTTTTGCTATTCCTATCATGGCAAGAGGCTTTCTTCTTCTGACCATGCTCATTCTACCAAGGCAGTTGACGCTCCTGGTGCTTTTTAAGGGTCTGGCTACAGGATCCATTTTGGAAGCTGCTACTTGGTCTTTTGTGCACATTTTCACTAAACATTACAAGTTGGGTGTCATTTCTCTAGCCAGGGTGGGTTCTGTCAGGGCCATCCTTCATGGGTTTTTTTTGGGGGGACTCCTCTGTGGTTTCTCCCTCATTCTCTACAGTAGCTTTTAACTTTCCCTGATATAAAAAATGCTGCAACAGTAATAAGGAAGTGCATAGTACAGTTGTGTAAGATCTTACCATACCGAAGAAAAATTAAACACCAACTGTGAAATACAAAAATGAACAAGCCAAAACTGCTGCCCAAACTGTAGAAGCACGAAAATAGTGCTAGGTAAAACCAAACAGCAACAAAGATAAAATGCAGTACTGCAAAAAGTTAGTAGATAATAGTCCAAACAGAACGTAATCCACCAAGAGTTTATTAAAGCGCTTTTCATCTGCTGCTAATGGCAAACTTCTTACCATAACAGCACTTCCTACTTCACAGTATTGCAGTATTCTGTCCCGCCCTTCTTCCCACTGTCATTCTCTGTTGCCTTCCTTCTGGATAAGAGGTCTATCTTTCTTTCTTTTTCTCTTTCTTCTTCCTTTCCTGGATGTACATGCTCTTGTTTTCCTCTTGGATTACTCTGGTTCTTCTGGGGAAATTCAGTTTTGAGTACAGGGTGCTCATATGTCACTTACGTACAGTATGCCTTGGACATAGGCCATATATCTCATGTATGGCTCCTGAAAGGTGTAAAGGCTTTGATATGCTGGCTGGAAGTTTGGCTATCCATGGCAGGTAACCCTGATGTAAAGAATACTGCAACAGTGAGAAGTAGGAAAATTACTAATATGGTAAGATTTTACACAACTGTACTTTAGACTAATTTTCCAGTACTGACACCATAGTGCAGCATAATGTGGGAGAGGGGAATTTTTACTCCTGAGTATGCCATCCTTCAGATGAGCCATTATACTGATGCCTCATATGATTAAGTTGGAAGAAGCATGGGTGGACTGTAAAAGATCCCTGGCACTTGGCAAAATCAGTAGAAGATCCGCAGTGTCCTGACCAAATTTCCCCTAATCAGTATGAATACCACCTTGGGTCTCCTTTGAAAAGATTATGTTGGCCAACAAAGTTTAAATAAGTTAAGTAAATAAGTATGAAACTAACAGTCTTTCTAAATTATTAGATTTCATATTTAACCTCTCTCACCATACCTCTATTGTTCCACGTAGCTTCAAACATTCTGTAATCCTTCCAGTACCTATACTTTCCCACGCCTCCTCATCTAACAATCACAGACCGGCCTCTAATATATGTCCTTTAACAAAAATCCTTGAAAACTTTTATACTAACAAATCCTTGAATATAGTCAAAATCATGATATATTCAGCAATAAACAGTTTGTGTTCAGAAATAATTACTGCATCATAAACTGTTAGATAATATCCTCACTAACATGGAGCATGGCCTATAAGGGTTTATATGATAACAATGAACAATCAGATGATCGAACGTTGTTATATCTACCCCTAAATGTTGAATATACAAAACAGCGAACAACACAAACAGCGATTTTTTTTTCCCCAGGGGAAAAAAATCGTTGTTCCCAAAAAAAAGGAAAAAAACACTAAACACTAAATAAAGTGGGGGGGGGTGTTGCCCCTACTTAAATATAGCAACTCCGAGATCACACTACAGTGGAGGAAATGGCACAACCCGGACATCTGACCCAGCGATTTCTTTCCCTGGGAAAAAATTCACTCTTCCGGGTGTTCGCTATTTTGCCGGTTTGACATATAGTGTTCAAACGAACAGTGTCCAATCATCTGATCGTTCGCTGTTCTAAAGTAGACCCTGGCTTATAGACAAGTGGTATTTTCTTAACCTTACTAACTCATTTGAAATCCAGTCATAATCTCCTTTTGCAAAACCTTTCATACTGTATTTTTCTGGTGGTGTTTGCTCCTGGTACAAAATCTATTTATGTAAAACAGTTTTTACAGTCACTTCTGGGCTAAATATGTCCACCACAAACAGTTTTCTCAAAGATGTATGCCAAGGCTCAGTGTTTGGCCCTCTTCTCTTCTCTCGTCTCTTCTCTTCTCCCTTACATTAATGATCTATCTACTGACCTCCCACAGGTTAATCTTCAGCTTTATGCTTCTGACATAATCTTATTTTAGCACCAACAAACTACCAGAACTTCAAGCATAAACACAACATAACTTTACAAGCCTTTGGCAATGGCATTTTCATGGCAAACTACAAACTAATGTCAAAAAATCCAACATTATGCTCCAATGAACTGAAGAAAAAAAAGCTCTTTATTTTTCTGCGAGTTCACTAAAGGTCCAGGACCCTCATGGTTCTGCATTCCCCACAGTCAGTCAGTCAGTAATACCCATCGTAAAATGCTCATTGGGCATTCTCTCTTCTTCCAACCCCATATAGGGTTACAGTACAATGGAGTTCTTTAACAATATAATGTCAAAATTAAATTTTCAAATCTTCTTACTCTAGATGATAGAAGTGCCATTGCTCTCCAAGTACTCATTCCCAGATTAGAATATGGTCTCCCCATATTTGCACTCTCCTCTATTCAAAATTCCACTACCTTACAGAAGGCAGAAAACATAATCCTCAGATCGTAATTCTCACAAATGACTGAGGACCATAGTACTACCGTTTAAAATTGCAAATGTCTTCCCATCAAACAATGAGCCTCTTTTCTGGTTATCACTTTAATATATATATTACTTCACCACTGCTATTGTTCACCTCTCAAAAACAAGCTACAATTCCAGTCTACTGAGTATATTTTTAGGAGACATAATGGCCTATTGCACAGATCCTCCTTTAAGTTGTTACTGGGATAAAATGTATTTTCTAAACTTACACCATCTATTTGATACATGCTCGCAGAGAATGGAAGACTTAATAACAATTTGCTAGAATTTCAAAAATGACTTAATGTCACATTTATTTGAATAATCTGAATGCACTTGGCTCAGTGACAATGGATAACTGTCTCACTTTACAAATTTAACTTACCTCTTTTTTGCTGACCCTCTACAGAACAGCATCTATTTGTTCATAAATAAAATCCATAAAATTATATTAGTTATATATTAAATTTATTTACACCTTCAGCTTTGCATTTTATATTTATGCTATTCTGTCATTTCAGCTTATGTAATATTTGAAAGTACTGCTGTTTCTGTGTCTTGAGCAGTATTTTTATTCTGTTGATTTTCAGTGTATATGTGTATAAGGAATCCTATGTACGTTTTCTTGTTACTTTACTGTCTGCATCAATGTTTGTAGCTACATTTTGGCCTGGGATGTGGCTGAAAAGGAAATTTGGAGCAGCCAACTGTCCTGGTTAACTAACAGACTGACTAATTATCTAAATTTGTGGGTACGGGCATTTGTTCTTCATTGGAGGCAGGGGTAAAGGAGGGCTTGCCCTAGAAAATAAAAATTGCATTTGTGACCTTAGGAGTGTCATTGTTTTGAGTAGCAACCTCCCAAGTGTTTGAATATTTTAGGTTTGAATAATCTCATGTTGATTAACTGAGAAGCTGTTTTCCATAGGAAATCTGAAGATAAACTAATTAGTACACTAATTCCAATTGACATTGGTCAGTGAAAGTTTTTTTCAAAGCCAAAGGAGCCTTTGTTGGGTGTGACTTGTTAATGTATGATTAGTACATAGTACATAGTACTTTTTGATGGGGCCACTTGGCACTTCAGTATGAGTCACAGATTTACAAAAAAACAAATAATCTGACGATTCTTGCAAGAAAAAATTAGATTTCCAGTAAACTTCTGATTAGGTCTTTGCTACTAATATAAATTAAAGAGAGTCACAAAAAATACCCCCGTAATCTCCAGAAACACTCAAAACAGAATAATTTAGAGTATTTCCTCTATAAGTCAGTAGAGAGGTAAAATAAACTAACCAAATAAAATATAACCTGTATTGTATTCTTGCTGTTTTGTATGATAGGGACATATCAGACATTGTAGGGAAAAGCATTGACTTGGAGAAAGTCATTTTCAGAATAGCAGCCCTTATCACACCATTCTGGACAATAACAACAACAATAACAAAAACACTAAACATTTGAAATGATATGGAGGCATGACTGCTGCAAAGACGTTTCAGACAAGATAGAAAGATTTTTTTTTTCCATTTCTGAGTTGAATTGTCATTCGTAAAACATGATACGGTGCTCATTTAGCATACATGTTCTATTTAAAGTCTGTGTTTTTGTCACTTTGATGAAACAACAACTAACATCTGAAGAATGGAACCCCATTTCATAGTGATGATATCTGTTAATCTTTTATCTTAAATAACAAAGGGTACTTGGAGAAACTCCTCAGGGTGATGTGTGTGTGTGTGTGTGTGTGTGTGTGTGTGTGTGTGTGTGTGTGTGTGTGTGTGCGTGTGTGTGTGTGTGTGTGTGTGTGTGTGTGTGTGTGTGTGTGTGTGTGTGTGTGTGTGTGTGTGTGTGTGTGTGTGTGTGTGTGTGTGTGTGTGTGTGTGTGTGTGTGTGTGTGTGTGTGTGTGTGTGTGTGTGTGTGTGTGTGTGCAGGGGTTGGGTGAACCACCTAGAAAGGATTATTAAGCAGCATGTTTCCTATTAGCAAGATGTTGTCTCATTTATTGATATTGATCTATGTGTCAGACGTTCATCTTCAGAATTTGGTGAATTAAAATATTTAGAAGACCAATAAGACAAGAGAAAGGCAACTCGACTGCACAATGATAATGAACATATAGCAAACTAGCTGGATGAGAATATGCCAAATACTTGTACTTGAAGATGTTTGAGCCTACAGAGTACATTCTGTGGGAATATATTTAAATGCACTCAGGGAGGTACTTCCAGGAAAAAAACAGGTTTATTTTTTTAATGGATATGACCTGGACAGACGGGTTTAAATTTCTGTAAGCCAACTCTCTGTGACCACTAATGATATAAATTATTAACTTCTACAGCCAGGTTTGTCTGTGAAGATATAATGTTTCTTTCAGTAAGAATATACCAGCTCCTCTCATCCTTTTTTGGCTCCTTATTGAAATGTCGATACTCGAAATGTTGAGTGCCGACAAGATGAAAAAAAATAACAAGAGTGAAAACACAGGAGAATCTCACTCTTCTACTTTAAACTTCTTTTTGCAGGGGGCAAGCCCCCCCCCACAGACTTATATATACCAACTCTGAGATCACTATACTTTGGAGAAAAGGGAATATTTTGAAAAATGGCATCTTGGACTTAGTATACGTAAGTCCATTCCTTCAGGCATTCAGTCTCCGCATTTTGGGACTTTTTCTAGCTCGTCCCGACAATTCAAATTGTTACCCCTTTTTTACCTTATTGAATATCACAGATGCAGTATGATCTAGCAACATTTATATATATGTGCTATTAATATTACTTTGCATGTCAGAAACCTGTCTTCAAAACAGATAAAAATATGACTATCATGTAAAGGTTTGAAAGTTTTGTAGGACAATTTTACTTATTGTAAGATAAACCAGAAGATACAGCACTGTGTATCAGCAAATAAAAATTAAAACTCACAGATATTGAAGGAAAAATACAGAAAATGTATGTAGTATAAGGCCTGTTATGAAGCAAGTGCCATAACCAGGGAAGGAGTACCAAAGGAGAAGCTCACTATTTATCTTTCCTACTTTGGCAAGACAAATTTCTCCTTTTCCATTATGAAATGAGCTGCAGTGTTAAAGTGACATCAGGCATTCCGTAATTAAAATTTCTTTTTTTTTTTTTTGTCACCAGTGTGGGCAGTTAGATCTTGATATAAAATGAGAGCTTTTACAAGTCAAGAATTGGATACAAAGATATGCTAATGTGACTACCCTCGGACATGACACCTGGTATTTGGTTTTCATGCAAACACTTTACAAATGTTTTCACTGCTAAAGAATAAATGTATCATATCTAGAAAGCAACCTGGCTTCCTGAGCTCCTTTTCTTTTGCCAGTAATTTATATAACCAGAATTCCAATAAGCAGTCATCTGTTACTAAACAAATATAGTGAACGCACAATTAAGAAAGTGTTCTTTAAAAATCCAGGAAAATTGTGTATATAGTTTTCTAGCTACAGCATTTTTCACTCATAGTATAGCACTCAGGATTACCTTAAATTGGGACTCACTTCATTTAAAATTCGTGCTGTATGCTGCATTTATACAGGTCTAAAGCTCCTTTTACAAACATTGTGGGGGGTCATTGTTGCATTACATTACTGCAGGTAGCTGAAAAGCACCGTGCTTTAATAAAATAATGCAGGCATATTAATATGAAACATTTACAACTAGATGTTCATTATATTGATCACTGCTGCAGTAGCCTAACCTATATGGGTTATGTCCTGTGAGGAATATGACAGCCAACCAGCTTCCAAAGCTTCAGGGCACCTTCCACATGCCCAGATTGTCAGGTATCTCAAACTGAGCTGACTTAAAGAGAAGTTTGGGCACCAAGTCCTCCAGAGCTTTACTGCCACCAGGGAGTACATGCTCCCCTAAGGATTTGAGGATCAGCGTTTGGCTTGTGTTGTTCCTTTGCTGGACAGATAAGTTACCTTTGGGGAAAAAAATTACCTTTAATAATTTTGCTTATTATGTATACTTTTCAGGAAAGTTATTTTATAGCTAGGAGTTTGTGTTTTAATAGACTGTCATGAAACTGTACTGTTCTTTTAAACAGAAGCGCTCTTTTTTTTCTGTCAGTTTAAAAACTGTTTAAAGTAACTGAAAAAAAAACATCTTTTTCTGTGAAGAAATTGTGTTTATTTTAGTTGTGGGACTGTCATAGTGTTCGGGGTGCATTTTACTGTCTTTGTCTGTGAAAAAGTGGACTTTTAAAGATTGTTTTTTTATTTTTACTGGCATTTGCTGCTTGTTATCCCTGGGAAAGAGGCACAGTTTTCTGCTTGGCCATGGAACAAACTGTTGGTCTCACCGTTGTTCCTTCTTCCAGCCATGAAAAGAAAAATTTAAGCAAACACCCTTTGCCACCATAGGAGGCTACTGATGTTCCTCAGCCACAGGTGGGTGACTCTACTGTGGCTATTTGTTGTACCTCAGACCACTCATTTCTTACCCCAAATCCCTCTGGTATAGCATCTACAGCCAATTTAGACCAGGTGTTAGCCGCATCCTGTGTGACTGCTTAGGTCCCCTCAGTGGGAAAGGGAGAGCAGCTATTGTCAATCCTAGGAGGTGGAACAGTGAAGCTTCCCTGTTTTGCCAGAGTTTTGTGCCCATCTCAAGGGAAGCAGCTGCTGCCACTAATAACACTGCTGGCCCCATTTTTCCTGTCAACAAGAAGGAGAAAACTAAGCATGTATCTGCTGCTACTCAAATTTCCTTAGACGGGAATAGTTTACTGGATCTGGCTCAGGGTTTAATTCAGGCTATTGATCCTTCTTGCAAGGTAGTTTCTGGTAAAATAAAGAGGGATCCCTTCCTAAAGAGATTCAAGATTCTGAATGTTGTCCATACCTCCCAACCATCCAGAATTACTCGGTTTTTCCTGAGTTTTGGGGTCCAAATGATGGGGTGCCACGATTCCCGAGTGACACCCCATCATTTCCGATTTATTTCCAATTTATTTTTACATTTCACGCTATTTTGCTGATGTCATCACGTGCATGATAACGTCAGCGCCGTCCGTGCTACCAGACTATCGGAATTGAGCTCTGCTCACATTTCTGGCTGGACTGTTCAAGCGGGCTTCTATTCAAATGCTGAGTGGGCTGAAAGGAAGTTATGCTGCTGCTGCTTTCATCATGGATCCTGTCGTTTTATGTGGAGCTTAAGGTGTGTAAGATAGTTTTTCATTGAAATGCGTTCGGAACTTTTTCTATGGTACAGGATGGAGAGGCGTTTTGCAGGTGGTACTTCTTTGTAAGTAAGCAGCATTGTGGATTTTGATGCATTTTGTTTCATTTTTTTCCATTTCTCTCTTGATTTTCAGAGTTCAGTCTTACCTGGACATTGTTTTTCTACCATTTGCCCATAACTGATGTTTCAAGGACATGCTTTTGATTTGTATGTCTAATGGTGATGCAGGCTGGAAGCTTTTTTTTTTTATATTTCTGATGAGTCTCGGTATAATTAGAAAAAACATTTTTATGTAGACTTCCAGCCATTTTTTCTAAAGCTATCTGATGTACGCTTCCAGTTAATAACTAATAAGCTGTCAAAATTATCTCTCAGCTCTAACTCCTGCTGAGATCTTTTATGCTGTTTTTGACACTTTTGTATGTATCATGTCCCAATATGACAGTCCCATAAAAAAATGAGCTCCCTGATCCAACAGCATAGTCCACTGCACTTTCCAGCCCACCGCTAAGCTTTGTCATTCTAGGCAAATCAAAATTCCTTAGTGTTGGCCACTTGTCTTATCCACTGATCATCCTGGTTGAAATACTTTTATAGATGCCTCCAAAATACTGAAACCTGAGTTCAAATCCTGTTTTGTATGTTATGTTATGATAAATATCTAAAAATTATTTAAAATCTGAGGCAGTCCATTTGCTGTTAGATTGTCTAGTAGCCTTATTTGCCTTACACATACATGTTTTGTATCTGTCTGTGCTTGTGTGAATAATTTTGGTATGTGGTGGGAAGAGCATTAAAAAAGGACGTTTTTATTCATTTCAGGCACAACACATTGCCGGAAGTGGTTGTAGCATGTCTTTGTTTCACCTTCCTAATTGTTGAATAGTTCAGATACAATGCTGAGGCATCAAAATACCACATCTGTGACCTGCCTGGTGGTTGATTCTGTAGTTGTAGACAAATGCATTATGCTGCCTAAATTTACCAACAAGATACAGTTTTAGTTTAGATTCTGGCATTGGCAGATAACAGAGCTGAATGTTAAAACGTAGCTGTAACATTCTCTGATTTTTCTCCTGAACTGAAATTATAGTTTTGATTAAATATTGTAGCAAGCTGTGTTTGTAAGTATCATTTAATGGATTTGCAAAACTTCCCATGTGGTGGTGCAGGGGCGACATAGTTTCTTGTTTAAAATATTTATTGTGTTTGTATTTTTTGTGTGCTTGTCTTCAAATCATTTTCTTTGGAGTTTGTCAGCTTTCTGGCTTTGTCTATATGCCGATTAGATTTATGGCGGTAGATGACTTTTGGATTACAGGGACTTTTGCTCTTACATCATTTCCCTTTCAAAAATGTATCCATCATTATATGAACATCACTATCACTTAGCAAACATTGTCAAGAGGTGGTAGTGCTTGACAGTAAGGGAAATGAGTATCCACAGGTTAACAATGATAGGGCAGTGTCTAGGAAGCTGGTCTACAGGGCAGAATAAATTGGAACTTAAATGTATTTTAAAAAGAAATTGTGCTTGCACTTGAGAGAAAAGATGCTATTTAATTTTAGTATGGGATATTGTCTAATTAGACTACATTTCAGACAGCAGTAGGACAGTATACAGTGTCACAGATGTGAAGTGGTATTGCAGAGCTGCCATGTAGAATGATAGTGATAGTTTTGCCTTTATTTATTTTTAAAGAAGAACCTAATAGGAGTTTAAAAGTGAAGGCAGATTTCCTTATTTTGTGTGCTGATTACAAGTAGACAGGCACCCAGGAGTGTCTTGAATTTGAGGAACTGACATTTGGAGACCGATATCCCCAGTGTTATAGTGTCACAAGTAAGTGAATTCTGAGATGGGAATGCATACTGCAAGGTAGCGTTGTCAGCTGTTTATGAATAAAAATGTGGAGGGTTGAGAACATGCTCATTCAGAAAGATGTCTAATTTTGGGGAATGATCTGATTACTGCTTGCTCACTGGAGAAACATCTGTCTTTGAAATTATCAGTGTATTTCACAGCATTCGCTCAGGAAATAGGTGTTTACATTACAGACACAAGGTGCAGGGTTTGATTCTCAGATGAGGTAATTGGTTAGGCTTAAAATGGCCCACAGTGGCAGTTAGCTTAGTACTAATCTATGAACCTATGAATAGTTGTGATAGGATGCTTCCCCAGTACTTTGCAGTTGAATGGATCTCAAAGATAACTGGAAAAGATTATAAGTGACAAGAGGAATGCAAGAGCATGTTTTCATTTTTTCAGCTTTACAACCCAGCCTTAATTGTAGCCTCCTTTTTTCTGGTTTTAATAGGCCTTGCTTAAATTAAGCATGAGGGGTGTTCTGTAGTTAGAAACTATTTTCAATTCCCAGTGAAAAGGCTGAACAAAATCTGTTTTAGTTCATATGGAATTTATTCCTTTGATCATCCAAGCTGTGCAGGTAATTCCAGTGGTACATCTACACAGTCCGCAATCTAAACAGCTATACATGTACAAACTTATTGGCATGTACTGATGAAACTGCACTAAAGCTGATGTGGCAGTTAGTCTCCCACAAAACCATTGCTCCCGTAGAAGTCCCAAATGTTAGTGTTAATTCTTGCAATTACTACTTTTGTCTCCCACAGTTCTTGTCTTCTCATGTGTAGTTTATGTATGTCCAAAACTATTTTTTAGGAAATCTTGCATCATCTTTGTCTTTACTGCCTTTACAAATGCATTCTGGTAGAAATTCAAACTGGCATAGGAATCTACCCTAGGCTTCCATAGAGTTTAGATATTGTATTTTCAGAAGTAGCTTGAAGTAGGTTTTCTCATATGGGACTGGATCTCAGTCATTTTATCAGTAAAGGCAGTGGATACTGACATAGTGTAAAAATGTCTTGGAAAGACCATTTGTAGAGCTTTAAGGATTCTGTTTTCACAATAGCATTGGTCCACTAATCTTGATTGACAAGTAAGGTAGCTTTGAAACTTGGTAAGGAGTCTCCTCACCATATTTAAGGTGTCTGATCTTCCCTCGAAAGAGAGAGTGGTCTACTGAACCACATGCTTTGGCCAGATGTTCAAAAATTTTGACAGTGTGGAAATTGCCATCCCTGTTAAATATCTTATTGCAGCAGTGGTCTTGTACCTTGGGTGGCTGTCATGGTGGCCCCTTAAAAGAGGATCATAAGTGAGTATATATACAGGTATTTTTTGTATGTTTTTCCTCCCTCCATTCTTACCAACCAATAAGTGGTACCTTGCTCAGATATTATGCTGTTGGGGGGGGGGGCTGTCATCTGAGCAGCCATGAGTGTGCTTTGTGCTCTCAAGGACATTTAACAATATGGCTTTATCCCACCACTGGTGGTGACGTAAACACTTCAGCTGCAAGGGCTGCATGAGCCCCCTCTGTCCATCATGTCTGTTCCCTGACATGCACTACCAGGTACTGTTGTCAGGAGTTTGGGCTGCCATACCTATGTTTTCCTGGCACCAGCTCCCCACATCATTATGAATCTCTGTTCTCTAACTGTGGCCCTGTGATTAGAGCAATTATATGAGCAGGGCAGGTACCACAATCCCTCCCTCTTTCCCAGATGGGGGTACACTTTTTCTGCCTGCCTATGTTGTCAAGTACGTGAGCTGCTAGTCAAACTTGGATCTCCAGGGCTGTTGTCAGCCTTTATCCTACTATGCTTCTTGCTCAGGCATATGTACAGGTATTTGGTTTGACGGTAAGCATATTCTGACACTTAGTGAAAGGCAGTAGATTTTTGGACCTATATTTGCCCTTTTCCTGAGAGGCCAGAAGTCACAACACACTTTCAGATGGAAGAGAAGCATTCACATGACAGTGGATGGGATAAATAAACGCAAGTACGAATGGGAGCAGTAATGTCAATGCCCTTTGTAGGAAATGCAGGTTGTAGGCTGTGCAAGGTCAGATTGTTCATTTTCTTGAATAGAAAGGCAACTTTCCCTTTTAAAGTGGAAGGGTGGAGCTTCGATGCCTATGTACTATCAACATCATGGAAAGTAAAAGTGATTAACTTTCAGAGTGTTTTGGTCTTCAGATGAGAGCCTGAGATGAGCTTAAAGTATCTTCTGATGCCTAGATTTGAGGCTTTGACTATTTCAGCCATTCTTGTATTGGTCTCTTCCGAAGAGCTGGTACTCGCTAAGTTGCCTGTGACAGACGCATTACAACTTTTATAAGGCTTTAGGTAAGTCATTACAAATGAGGGATACTGCAAACTGTTTCATTTAGAATGATTCTGTACTTAAATAGAGCTCTATTGTAAGTATCAAAATGTGCTATAATGTAATCATTCATTATAAATAGAATCTTGAGTCAACAAAAAATAAATAGGTCTGTAACTTGTGTTGTAAATACAAGTTTGAAACCTTAAGTATGAAGTCATCTCATATTTGTCACATGTTAAACTGCCTAGTCCTCTCCATGTGTAGGAATTGGAAGTTACCTTATTTTGAAATCTTAAATTGCTCCGATTCAGTTTGATTATTTTTTGTATTATTGAAGTTCTTTGTGTGATATGATGGGCACAGGATACTCAGCCGGATATTACCTGTTATTACTGGTATCTTAAATCTGAGTTGGTCTCATAATAAGTTGCATACTGAACAGTTTGACACTTTTTGCATTGAGGTTGCAGCAATAATTATAGTATCTTTACTAGTATTAAGGTTGTCAGCATATTCATAGTATCATTAAATGTATTAACTGTGATAATTCAGTTTCTGTTTTGTTCATTAATCCAGTACATGTCCTGACCTGAATTGTCTCCATTAATTGTATAGTTGGGTACTGCTGCACTTTCTTAAATACAGTGAAACACTCAGTGTGTGTGTGTGTGTGTGTGTGTGTGTGTGTGTGTGTGTGTGTGTGTGTGTGTGTGTGTGTGTGTGTGTGTGTGCTGTGTGTGTAGACTTTTATGATGGAAATCTTCTGAATTGGGCAGTTTTGTCATTATTGGTTCATGCATAGGTTTCATTGCCTACTGAAAAAAATGTTCAAACACATCTAAAATGTGCTATTATACAAGGAATATAATTTACTAAAGTCAGTAAGGTGTATCAAAACATATGTATATTTCTTGTTTTGTGTGCAAGTGGCTAATAATTTGAAAATAGCCCAAAGATAATCTTTATCCACCACTGGCCAGATCCATTATCTTTGGATGTGGTGTAGGTTTCAATGTTATTTTAATGAATGTGAGTTTCAAGGGCAGAAAAGTTTTAATGCCAATTCTATTTTCATTGTGAGACAGCATTGCTTTAACAGATGTCTATTGGTGTTTGTGCATTGTGCTATGTAAAAATAAAATCCAAATAATTGTAGAAGCAAAGCAGTATGCACACATTGGTATTTATGGTAAATGGGGCGAAATAGCCAGTAATGGGACACTAGAATGGCTGCAGGGGGACTCTGGTGCCATATTTTGGTTGTCTGCTCTTCAGTTTGCATTTGAAAGTTGGTATCCCACAATTCCATTGGAGTGGGCAGGGTTACATAATTATGTATGCAAATTTTATGTTAAACAGCATACAGATTTGTACCTATTTTTCATGGGCCTTGTCCAGATTTTTGATGTTTCCAGGTTGAGAGGTATGATGTTGTCACAAGGATGAAGAGACAATACAGGGTTTTCTCCTCAGATTTCTAATTCAAACTTAGAGGAGAACTCATTTTCTGATTCTCCCTTTGGGGGTTTAGTTTTGTCTGAGACTGTTTCTAGAATGTGGCAATATTTTCAATGTGAGAAAGATAAGGTTTCTCAGACCATCAGCAAATACCATGACTTGTTACAGAAGGAATTTACAAAACCTGCACCCAGTCCTCCAGTTTTGTCTGCACTAGAAAATGTTTGAGTATTAACTGCCTGCAATTTTCCTGACAGTCAGCCAGCTAAAAAGGCAGATCGGATGTATAAAATTCCACAATCTTTTAAGTTTTTATACACTTTTCCTAAACCTAATCCAGCAGTTATAGCTGTATTTAATTCTTCTTAGTTAATTCCAAACCTACTATTTCTGATACAGATGGAAAGATTATTGATAAGTATGGGACAAATGTGTATGCTTCTGCAACTTTGATTTCTGCAACTTTCATCTGAAATGCTGTTCATTAATTTCCCCTCATGTGGGGAACACCCTCCACTCTAATTATATATACCAGCTCTGAGATCACACTACAGTGGGGAAAGGGAAATTTCCCCGATTCTCACTCTACCACAATCTCAGTATGCACAGTTCGACTAACGACATGTGCAATGTGTAATTGCACTGAAAATGGTGTTTGATGAACTGACTTTTCGATGAATTGATAGGGACCCCATTAAAAAGTCTTTCTTGACTCCCTCACACAGGACTGTGTGCTGGGATGTCAACAAGACACCTTAGTTCAAAGAGCTTTTCTTCCACAGGAAAAAACAGATCTTTATTTACATCTATTTTTAAGGTTTTTTAGTCAGACTTCAGTTACTGCAGGAAATACCTCAGGATTTTGAGTCTCATGGCATCTTTGATTCTCCTGATACCCATAGGAAGACTCCACATGAGAATGATATGGTGGTATCGAAAATCTATTTGGTCCCAGCATCAGCAATCTTTATCTTTTCGGATCCTACTACTGGGGATTGTCAGAACATGGAGACAACATATGTCCTTAATCAAGGTCTCTCCTTCTCCTTCCCTGCATCAAAGCAGTCAGACATCACAGACTTTGCTTGGAGAGCAGTATCAGGAGAGATAAAAGTGCAGGGAGTGTGGAACACAAAGGACAGATGCAAGCACATATGTATCAGGGAGGTGCTTGCCCTGACCAAGGCACTCAGTTCTCTTAACCATCTTTGGTCCCTGGGGCCTCTTCAAGTGGTTTCAGATAATACTACAGTGATGTGGTACATCAACAAGCAAAGGGTAATCAGGTCATACCTCCTTTGCAGACTAGCCATGTTGGCTTGTGATATAGCTTCACAGCACAATCTCTCTCTACAGACATCTTACATTCCATCAGAGCAAAATTGTATGTCAGACAAACTGAGCATGACCAGGGCAGACCCTCACAAATTGAAACTAGATTTTTGGCTCTTCCAAGATTTGATCCATCTGTGGAGAGTTCCTGAAGCAGACCTCTTTGCCTCCTCTCCAAACAATCAGCTGGGAAAGTTCTGTTCCAGGACTCCATGCAGGAAGACCTGAAAGACAGATGCCTTTTCCTTTCTTTGGACAGGAATGTTCTTTTATACCTTTCCACCATTTCCTCTAAAATCCAGGGTACTTCTGAAGATTCACAAGGAATCCATCAAGATCATTATGGTGACTCCCTCTTGTCCCATACAACTGTGCTTCTCCCTTGATTTGGAAATGGACAGGAGTAATTACCACACGCTTCCTCATAGAATAGATCTACTCACACAAGAACACTGGTGTTTGAAGCACTGTGACATCAATCATCTTCAGTTCACTGCCTGGATAATAGGGTCTTAATTTCTTTTAGCCACACGTTTTCTGAGACTGTGCAGCAGGTATTAATGGAGGCAAGAAAGCCTTTTTAGTAGAAAACCATATATTAGCAAATGAAGGTTTTCTTGTTGGTGACAACAACATAGCCATCACCCATTCAGGACTATTTTTCTTCATTTTGCAATATTTATGTGAGTTACTATCCTATTGCCTTTCTTATTCCTCTATCAGTGTTCATTTGTCTGCCATTTCAGCATGTTTGCCGTTGGATTCTCCTCTTTCAAGCCAGTCTCGTGTCAAAATGTTCTTGAAGGGAGTTTTGCATGACAAGCCTCAAGTAAACCAGTCGCCCCTCCTTGGGATCTTATTTTTGTGTTAGAGAAGCTAACACTTGTTCCATTTGAACCAAGTAATCTGTCTGACGTGAGGTTCTTAACATAGAAAACAGTTTTACTGATTGCTCTGACCTCTGTAAGAAGAGTATATGAGTTGCAGGTTCTTATGGTGAGTCAACCCTACCTCATTTTCCACAGGGACAGGGTTTATTTGAGAACTGAGCCTTCATTTATGCCTAAAGTGGTATCCAAGTTAACTTTAAGCCAAACTACCCTTCCCCCTGTTTTCTTTCCTGAACCTAAAAATGAGGAAGAAAGAATATTCCATACTTTGGATGTTCACGGACAACTCAGGTACTATATTAATAGAACTAAATCTTTCAGATCTTTGGATCAATTGGTCATTTCTTGTGAAGGTAAGAAGGTGTCAAAACAGGCTATCAAATCTTGTATATTTTTTGGGTGATTGATACTAAATCATTCAGACTTAAATGCACTTCTTTGTTTACTGCTTGCTTGATTTTCAAGTGTCAGAAAAAAATAACCTACTTATCTGGTCACTGTTTGATGACTGGAAAGATACCAAAAGGAAAGAGCACAATTCAGTTTTATAATATTTATATACATATTAGTTTTTCTGCTGCATGTCAATACTAAAACAGCAGCTACTGGAATATGAGTTCATTAAAACAAAGCACTCCATCCTGCATTAATGCTGAACTCCTGCTTAAAATTAGACAGTGAGAAATTACAAGAAACAGCTATGCACTTTTTTCTAATGAAACCCATTTGACAGAGAAATGTTGGGTATGCTGGTGCATTTGCATTCTCCCTGTCGCTATGAATATATGAAAATAAAGCACTGAAGAGTAAAATTGAACTAACTCTCTCTCTCTTATTTGCCTGATATGCTGCAGCTGTTAAGTTGTATATCCTGCAGTGTTGAAATTATTTCTAAAGGAAGGATTCTGAAGAAATCTAATTTTGCTTCAAAATTCATGTACATTCAGTAATGGAGAGGGACAACCAAATGGGTAAAGTATATGCAAGGCTAGCTTGTAATTGAAGTCATGAAACATCCCATCACAATGATAAGATCAATGACAACAGGCTGTTATTTAAATTATAGGACACTCAACATCCATAAGATTGTATGTCATTGCAAATAAATGTTGCTTAATTCCAGCAAAGGATATCATATATATTTACTATTGCATCAGTTTTCTCAAACTAAAATGACTATCTGGTATAGAAGAGGGACTTGGAATTAGAGGGTGATAATCTGAATTGTTGACATTCTTTTTCCCCTATCTGAAATTTTGTGAAAAGCAGATTGTCAGTTAAGTAAGAGTGAGACTTTAACTGTACTCCAGATAAACCCAGTTTAGACTTCTGCACAGGAGAAGAAAGCGGGAGACGGATGTGAGAGGCCAGTACTAGCCTCTTTATTAATTGAAGGCTGTTAGAATCATGCCACTAGCACTCCCCAGTGCTGACAGACTGGGATTAGAGTAGCTCCTACCAGATAATCTGAGGAGCGAAAAAGCTCACCAAGGAGTGGTCATGCATTCCAGCTAGAATTACAGGTGAGCAGAAGTGCCCACTTGCACTTGCTCTGGTGTAACAGGCATTGTACCTTGCTTTATAGCCAACATGAGGGTGGTGTAGGTAGAAGCATAGAACAATATCTACTAGCCTCTATGGGATGATCTTCGTAGTATCCTGTTCTGATTCCTCCTTGCAGTCTTCTAGGATGCCAGTGGTCAGGATGATTGAATGAGTTAGAAGAATACAGACACATGATTGTCAATGGAGGTTAGAGAAAAAAATAAAGTTTAAAAAATGACATCATTTAGAAAAGGGATTATAAACAACATTAGAATTCAGCAAATACATATGTTCTTCATATTGTTCCCTGCTGCAGCCACCTTAGCCATATAGGTTATATCCTGTTAAGGATATAACAGCTGGTCAGCTTCCAAAGCTTCAGGGCACCTTCCACACACAAAACCATTAGTCAGCTCAGACTGAGCTGACTGAAAAGACAGGTTTGGGCACCAAGCTCTTCAGAGGTTTCCTGCCACTGAAGACTATGCTCCTCTGAGGCTTTTGAGGATCAACATTCAGCTTGAGCTGTTCCTTTGATGGACAGATAAGTAAACCTTCCTATTTAAAAAATATTTGTTTGATAACGGTTTTTTCTTCAGGAAAGTTATTTTAAATCTTGAATTTTGTATTTTAACAGACTGACACAGAACTATAGTGTACTTTAAAACGGGAGTGCTATTTTTTCCTGTCAGCTTAAAACTTGTTAAAAGGATTAATAAAACATTTTTTCCTATGTAAAAATTGTTTATTTTACTTCTGATGACTGAGAAAGTGTTTTAAAGTGCTTTGTACTGTGTTTTTCTGTTTTAAAAATCGATTTTAAAGACTTTACATTTTTACCAGCATTTGCTGCTTGTTTTCCACATGAAAGAGGCACCATTTTCAACTTTACCATGGAACAAACTGTCAGTCTAACAGTCAGTCCTTCTTCCAGCCACAAAAAGAAAAAAAAATAAGCAAATAGCCTTTGACACCACAGCAGGCTAGCAATTTGCCTCAGCCACAGGTTCATAGGTTCATACTAGGCTATCTGCCCTAGGGCATTTATAAGCCTAGCCAGAGTGTGTTTGGCTTTCACCACCCATTTTAAATTAATTTTGCTATGCCCTTTTTTGAGGTTAGTATACTGTGCCTCTGTCTAACAGTGACACAGAAGTGATACCCGGGGTAAACTTATGATCCCCCATCCACTCATCAAGATTCCTCTTGAAGAGAGGCATTGAGGGACTCTGCCTAACCTGGACTGGGATTTTATTCCAGAGTGAAGGGAGCCTCTGGGTTATGAATCTGTCCCTCCAGCATGTCCTATTTATTTCAGTGCTGAGGTTCAAGTCTCTCGAGAGTGTAGCTCGATGGGATTTGAATTTTCTGAGGTGCAGCATGTCCATTAATTCCGGGGTTGGACATGGCTTTATACGTCAGGCACAGATCGCCTCTGAGCAGGCAGTATGCCACTGAGTAGAGCTGGAGTTTCTTTAACCGGGCAGCATATGGCATCTGTTTGAGCCCTTTGATCCTCTTGGTGAGGTACTTTTGGGGTCTTTCCAATTGCTGAAGGTGTCTGGTAAGGTACATCCCAAAAGGGGCATTGTACTCAATTATGGGCCTGATGAGGGATGAGTAAAGAGGCACGATGACCTCCCCTGATCTAGATGTGAATCCCTTCATGATTAGGTGGGCTATATAAAATGTTTTTCTAACCACTTTGGCCACGTGGTTGTCAAATGAGAGATTGCTATCAACTTGGGTCCCCATGTCCCTAATTACTTCTTCTGTACTTAATGGATTACCACTTATGTGGTAATTTGTGGGCACTTTGTTTTTGCCAAAGGGGATGACTATACACTTTTTGGCATTTAGCTTGAGGCCATGGCTCTGGCACCAGTTGTCTGTTTCTATGAGGCCCTTTTGTAGGATGCTTGTGTCGGCTGGAGAGTCGATTATGGCACCCAGTTTGCAGTCATCTGTGAATTTGGTCAGCCACAGTCCTTCTGTGTTGGCCTGTACCTCTGAGAAATATATACCGAACAAGAGAGGTCCCAGGACTGAGCCTTGTGGGATGCCACTTGTAACTGGTTTGGAGTCTGACATGGCTCCAGCAATTCTAACCATGTGGGTTCTGTCTTTGAGCCAGTTTGCAACCCATCTAGTGACATAGGGGTTTATATTTAAGCTGGTGAGATTATCTATAATGCCCGAGTGGGGTATTGTATCGAAGGCTTTTGCGAGGTCCAGGTAGACTGTGTGGACCACCTTCCCCTCGTCAGTGGCCTTGGTGACTGTTTCAAAGAAATCAACCAGGTTTAAGAGGCAGGATCTGCCCTTAACAAAGCCGAACTGGGTAGGATCCAGTGTCTGTAGGTCCCCAATATCTTTATTTATAAGGTCCATGATGATCCTTTCCATAGCTTTGCAGACCAAGCTAGTCAGGCTTATGGGGCGATAGTTTCCAGGATCCGTTGTGGCACCACTTTTGTGGAGAGGGACCACCGTTGCTGTACGCCACTCTTTGGGTACATATCCTGTAGTAAGGCTGAGATTGAACAGTAGTTTTATGTTTGGGTTTAGCTCTTCTTGGAGTTCATGTTGGATGCAGCCCGGGACACCGTCTGGTCCCATTAATGCTGTGTTTTTTACTTTGGAGAGGGCAGCTCTTACCTGAGCATCTGAGATGTCAGGGGGGCAGCACTCTGCTGGGATAGATATTTGCCCTTTTGGTGGGGAGGGGGGGGGAGAAGTTTGCGCTGAACCTATCAGCTAGGATGTTGGCAATGTCTGTGGGTTCCGTGTATTTTTTGTCATTTTGGACTAATTCTGAGCATATCTGGAAATTCCCACCCAGGTTCCTAACATAACTAAAGAAAGCCTTCTGATAGTCCTTAGTGTCTTGTGCAATTTTTCTCTCGAAGCTGGCCTTAGACGATTTTATGAGTGCCCGTAGTTTTTTGCTAATACTGATCAGAGATGCCTTCCCTTTTTGGGATTTTGCTCTATCATGTAGTAGCTTCCTCCTTCTATTGTATAGTTTGTTTATGGCTGGGGTCCACCAGACAGGACTTCTGCCTTTGGAGGATTGGGTCTTGGTTTTATTTGGGATTGCATGATCCATGCATTCCTGAAGGTGTTCATAGAATGCATTTATAAAGGATTCTGTGGTCTGGGCCGTATTTTCCACAGGCCTGGGGGCTTTGAAGGATTCCACCTCGGTTTTGAGGAGTGTGAAATTTGCTTTAAAGAAATTTTTCACTGTGGTTTTCTGGGCAGGGTGTGGGTTCGGGATGTGAATATCCAGTGAGATTAGTTTATGGTCTGATCTTACCAGTGAGGGATACACTTCTGGTCTGGAGCATAGAGTCCCCATGTTGGTGATGATCAGGTCCAGTATGTTTTCCCCTGTTGTGGGAGTGGTAACAAGTTGTTCCATAGCATTTAAGTTTATAAATTCTAGGAACCTTTGGGCTAGGGTGTTGGAGCTAGAGTAATACTCCCAGTCTATGTTTGGGTAGTTGAAGTCGCCCAATATAATGGTGTTTGGAGAGACCTTCATATTTTCCAGTGTTCTCAGGAAGGCCGAGTGTAGTTCCTGGGTTTGGGAGGGTGGTCTGTAGCAGGCTATAAACTGGAAGGCAGTTTTACCCACTGTTAGTTGCACATGGATAGTCTCTGATGCTTCGTGCTGTGCCACCAACCTAGAGGTGTGGGTATCTTTGACGAATATCGATACTCCCCCTCCTTTTATGGTTCGGCCCAGGTTTTGGGGCTGAAAAGCATGGTATGAGGTATAACCTGGTAGTGCTGGGGTGCTCTCGGGAGCCTTGAACCAGGTTTCTGTTACTGCACAGATATCGATGTTCTCCATGCTAAGGAGAGTTTTGAGTGCATGCATCTTGAGGTTTAGACTTCTGGTGTTGAGTAGCATTACTCTTAGTTTCTTATCCCTTGTGATACCTATGGAGGTGGGTTTGTCTTTTGAGCCTTGCCTAAAAAAGGCACTATGGGGATAGCAAGAGCCTTTGCCAATATCAGAAAGCCCAGGGGTGATAGTTGCAAGCCGTCCCTAGCGAAGCATCGTGGCTTGTCGCGCATGTCATCCCAGGCTGACAGGCATTGGATCCCTTTTGAATGACACCAATACTTAAGTCAGTTGTTGAAACTGATCATCTTGTCTTCATATTGTGGCATCATTCTTGGTGAAGGTAAGATGCTGCTCAAGGTCAGGTTCATACCGGCCTGGGCTACATGCTCAGAGAGCTCCTCTATGTAGGTGGGTAACTGATATGACCATTAGTTGTACCTCAAACCATTTATCTTTTTTTCTGGTATAGTACTTACAGCCACTATGGACCAGGGGTTAGCCATTTCCTCTGCAGATGTTGGAGTCCCCTTAGTTGGCAAGGAAGTGCCACTCTTCTTGGTCCTTGCAAAGGAAATAGGGAAGACTTCCCTGTTTTGTTAGAATGTTGTTCCCAATCCCTGGGGAAGCTGCTGCTGCCATTAATAACACTATTTGCCCCATTTTCATGTCAGAAGAAGTAGAAAACTGAACATGTTTCTACCCCTCCTCAAATTTCCATGGGCAGGAATAATTTACTGAGTCTGGCTCAGGGTTTAATTCAGGCTATTGATACTTATAAAATAGTTTCTGTTAAAAGTAAGATATTCAAGATTTTGAATCTGGACAAGAAGATGAAGGGACAAATACAATGCTTTTTCCTCAGATTTCTGATTCAGACTCAGAGGAAAACTCAGTTTCTGATTCTTCATCTAGGGATTTATCTTTCTCTGAGTCTATTTCCAGAATAGCCTAGTGTTTTCAATGGGAGAACATTGAGCTTCCTCAGTCCCTCATAAAGTACTATGAGATGTTACAGAAGGAATTTCCAGAATCTTCACCTATTCCTCTAGTTCTGTCATCTTTGGAGGATGTGTGTTTTACTGCCAGAAATTTTCATGATACTCAGCTGGCTGTCCATAAAAGGTAGCTAGGCTGAATAAAGTTCCTCAGTCTTTTACATTTTTATACACTCTACTTACCAAACCTGACCCAACAGCTACAGCTTTAATTAATCCTACTGCTGCTAACTGTTTAGTGAATTCCAATCCTACTCTTTCTGATAAGGACAGGAAGATTATTGAAAATTATTGGAAAAAAGTTTATGCTTCTGAATCTTTGATTTTCAGTATTTTGAATTGTCAGCCTCATATGTCAAAGTTTGCTCTAATTGTGAAAGTATGAGGCATGTTTTGTCTGCTGTTTTTCTTGTGAGGAAGAACCTGATTTAAATAATTTAGTTTCTTGTGCTGTACAATTCACTACTCACAGTGTGTATATGATTCATGTAATACTTCTTCAAGGGCTTTGGCCACTGATACTGTGTTGAGGAGGTTTTCCTATCTGCATTCTCAAAAACTCCTAGAATATGTTAAAAATGAGATTTTTAATTCTCCTTTTGATAGGAATTTAGTTTTTGACCTTTCTGCATCAGAGGTGATCAAAAAGTATGATGAGAGCGGTCATTTGATACAGAGAATCTCTAATAGGTTTCAGTCC
Organism: Protopterus annectens; assembly: GCF_019279795.1. NCBI lineage: Eukaryota > Metazoa > Chordata > Ceratodontiformes > Protopteridae > Protopterus > Protopterus annectens. The sequence goes on along the minus strand of NC_056735.1, from coordinate 1,004,226,861 downwards.
ACCTTTTCCAAAATTTCTAAGTGATTGTCTAACACCTCATCCAGCTTTAAAAAAAAAAAAGAGACAAATTCCCAAAGCAGAAGACTCACTTTATTAGTACAGATTTAGCACCTTTGTCCAAATATTCAGGACATCTTCAGAAAACCATACATAATGAATTCAATGAATTTATATGAGTGCCCATGACCCCATTTAATCCCATGTGGCCAATTAAATTGCTAACCTCTCTAAAACCACGGCATTAAAAAAAATTATTTCTTAAAAACAAGACCAAGAACAAAAACAAGATTGTTTGCACCAGCCAATAAATGATTATACATTAACCCCCATTAAATGTTTGTAATATATATTTTTTACAACATGAACATAGCTTTAAGCTTCAAAACGCTACTGACTGAAACTATGTCATTATGTCCAGGGAATACCATAGCTTGACACTTAAGTTGCCACTTTATTTCCATGAACTCCAAAAGTAAATCCGAAGGTCCACCCCCTAGGTCATAGTCTTTCCTGTCTTTTATCAGTTTTTTATTATAATTTATATAATATATTTAAAATAATGGGACAGATTCTTTTTAATATGCTTGAGTATGGCTTTTTTTCATCTTCTTTGCTAATATTATGCTGGTGTTGATAGATCCTTTCCCTGAAGATTCTTATTGTCTTTCCAATATAGAATCCTTCACATACCTGACACTTCGCAATATTCACAACTACCTTACTGTCACAGTAATATTTACATGAGAGTTTTATGGTCCCATATTGGTTGAGGACTATATTATCCCCTTCCAAAGCATACTTACACTGCCTGCAATGTCCACATCTTACCATCTCTCCATCCACTTTTTTCCAAATAGGCCTCTCAATAAGTGTTTTAAAACAAGTGTCTTTTTTATATACTACTATGGGTTTCTTATCCACCTTCTTAAGATTTTCCTGATCAATGGCAAAAATGTTTCAATTCTTGTTAATAATTTACCTAATTTGGTCAAAATGCAAGTTGTAAGGTAAAATCAAGGCCCTGTTGTATAAAGTGGATTTCACCCCACTCTGGACATTGACCTCATTCACGTTATTGTCAATGAACCTATTAATCATTCCTAACAAGGGGGCAAATATCTCTTCTTTTCTTTTAATGATTACTTCATTTTCTATATTGTAGACAAACACCCTGGGGTACCATCTATGCAACAACATATCCATAAGCTTATTGCACTCCAGTTCAAACAACTGGTCATTACTGACCAGGCGAGCCAATCTAACATATTTTCCCTTCACCAGAGATTTCTTCTGGTGAAGGGGATGCCAACTGTCAAAGTGTAATAAGCTGTTAGAATAAGTGGGCTTCCTGTACAGTGTGGACATAAATTTCTTCCTTACCCTGTCCTTTATAATCCTAATGTCCAAATAATTGATGGTTTCAAAATCAAAATTCATAGTAAATTCCAAAAACCCAGTGAAATTACTAATAAATTCAAAGAATTCCTCTAAATTCTCCTTCGTGTTTTTCAAAAAATGACAATGTCATCCAGGAATCTACCATAAAAGCTCTAGCAATCTGAAAATCTCGAGGGAAAAATCATTGTCTTTTTCCAATAGGCCAGGACAATGTTGGCAAATATGGGGGCACATGCTGCCCCCATTGCCATTCCACTTTTTTGTCTAAATAACTGGTGCTCAAAAAGAATAAAATTATTTTCCAAGATACATTTTATTAAGGACCTTAAAGTTAAGGTCCTGGAATTGCTCAAGTTTGTAAATTGACATAAAAAACTATAGAATCATTCCAACTTTGTCTCATGTGGAATAATATAAAACAGATCTTTAATATCAATAGTCACAAATATCAAATTCTTATCATAAAACTCATCTGTTATTCTAGACAGAAAATCCCACGAGTCTTTTAATATAAAGGAATGTCTCTCCACCACCCAATTCATGTAAAAATCTACATATTTGGATACGGAGTAGGTTTAGATGCCTTGGCCTCTACTATCAGATGAAAATTTTTGTGAATTTTGGGAATACTGAATATGGTTGGGGTCCTTTGGGTGTGAAACTTGAAGAAAATTATATTCATCAGTTTGTCCATTCATTAAAAAGTCTTCCAATAAAAAAATCAACACTTGTATAGGCTATATTCATTTCATTGACTGAGACTTCTTCATAGGTATCTGAATATAATAAAGTCATCATATTGTTAACATAATCATTAACATTCATTACCACAAGGCCCTCACCTTTGTCTGGTTTCATAACTCTAATTAATGTGTTCCCCATAACTTCCTTGAGCACCAATCTTTTGTCATTTCTTCAATTGGAATAATCTCTGATAGGATGAATAAAAAGCTTCCTAATGTCATACTTACAGATATTTTCAAACAACTGAACCACCAGTTGCAATGGTGGATTAAAAGTACTAGGTTTATTACACCAATGCATTAAATTTACCAGTCTTTGATTATTATAAGAAAATAAAAAGTTACAATTCAATTGCCTAGTGTACAACTTTAAGTGTAAAAGCACCTCATCAATTTTACCACCCTTGGCTGGTACAAACATCAGTCCTTTAGAAAATAAATTCACCCATGTTTCGTTCACTTCAATATCACTGAAATTATACATTTTGACATCACCACTCTTGGTACTAATAATGTCACATCCTTCATTTCTGCCCCCATCAATATCTGATAGCAAAAAAATGCTTCCATCAGTCTGGCCACTTTTATCACAAATGCTAGAAAAATTAGAAGTGTTAATTACCAATCCCCCCCCGTATTGAAAACCATTCTGTGTTGAATTGTTTGATTCCCCGGGGTACACTGAACCCCCCCTCTCCGATTCTATATACGTTCTGGCCTCCTCAGAGGGGGTAAGTTTAAAGAAGACCCTTCATTGGTATTGTTGGCAGTTTGGTCACAGTCCTCAACCATAGTATCATTATATCCATTACCATGTCTAGTCAGGGTACTACCATTCTCATTTACCCCATTGTTGACCTTATTAGTTTGTCCAGGAGGAGCTGGATAAGCTAGCCCAGCTTCATAGTCTTTCCTGTCTTTTATCAGTTTTTTTACTTTCTTATTTTTTAATTCATCTGCTTGTCTATCCCAGAAAAACAGCCTTGTATTCACCTTGTATAAGAGACAAAACAAGGAAATGAAGTGGCAGCGTAAGTGTCAAGCTATGGCGTTAATGGGATTAATGACATAGCTTCAATCAGTAGCGTTTCGAAGCTTAAAGCTATGTTCATATTGTAAACTATATATATTACAAGCATTTAATGGGGGTTAATGTGCAATCAGTGGTGGTATACTCATTTGTTGGCTGGTGCAAACAATCTTGTTTTTGTTCTTGGTCTTGTTTTTTAAGAAATAAAGGTTTTAATGTCATGGTTTTAGAGAGATTAGCAATTTAATTGCTCACATGGGGTTAAATGGGGACATGGGCATTCATATAAATTCATTGAATTCATTATGTATGGTATTCTGAAGAAGTCCTGAATATTTGGACGAAAGTGCTAAATATGTACTAATAAAGTGAGTTCTCTGCTTTGGGAATTTGTGTCTTTTTGTTTTTTATAGTTGGATTTGTTTGTGTTTTTACGAGTTTGCCTCATCCAGCTTTGGCAAAAAAATAAATAAATAAAAATAAACTATCTGAACAAAATTCAGGTAAACAGATGTTTAAGAAGAAATGGTTTCCAAAAAGAATTAAAAAATCCCCCAAATCCAAGGACATTCCAGCAATTCAGAATGACTATTTAAGGGACCTTGTCTCTCCCTCCCACACTGACTGTTCCTTTTCCCTTCCAGAAAGTCTAAATCTTCTCTTTTTTTTGCCAAAAGATAGTTTCTGACAAATGGGTTCTGATGATCATTCATCAACGTTGTAGATGGGAGTGGGAAGAAATTCCTCCATTCTAGGTTATAATCCCTCATCCACTGGACCAGAACTTTTAATTTCCTCCTTCATCACATTTATTTATTTATTTTATTTATTGCATTTGTTAACTGGGTGAGTCCAGTTGAGCCAGGGGCCAATTTTCAGTGAAGACACAAGGAGAAAGGCTCCAGAAATAATACAAGTAATTATGATATTTACTAAAATATTAAAGTACGGTCACAGAAATATAGTACAAGTCAAATATTTGTGCACATGCTGTCCTGGGGAGTGATATAATTAGTTCCTCCTTCCCAGGTAGGAAATTATTTTTATTCAAGGATAGTTTTAATGCCAAAGAAAAAAAATGCTTGAGGCCCAGTTCTGGATCTTTTTTCCTAAACATTTTTGTAATAGTACCCAAATTCAAAATGCAGTTGCTTCACGATGTGTTACCTCTTCTTTCTTATTCAAGTTTCTTAGTAACTCAACATTTGAAAGATGCTTATCACCACATCCCTATTCATCCAGACTGTGGTTGATTCTTAAGGTTTTGTGTGTTCAGATCACATTATGAGTTCTCTTGTCATACCTTTGGGCTATTAACTGAACCTTGAGTGTTCACAAAGTGCCTAGCTCCAGTTATAGTTCAATATAGGCTGTAAGTTATTCACATGTTTCCTGTATTAGATGACTTACTTATTTTTGCAGAGCCTTTTTCCAAAGTGTCAGGAATGTCTCACGTGTGTGAGACATCTCTTACACAAGCTGGGATTCCCAGAGAACAGTCAAAATACTTTTTTTACTCTTTCACACAGGATTGTGTTTCTGGAGTGTCAGCTAGACACCTCAGTTGAAAGAGATTTGCTTCCACATGAAAAAAAAGATCTATATCTAGGTCTATTTCTAAAGATTTTCACTCAGACTTCAGTCACTCTAAGGGAGTACCACAGGATATTGGGTTTTACAGCCTCTTTGATTCTCATGATACCCATGTCAAGACTCTACATGAAAATGATACAATGGTATTTGATGTATCTGATCCTAGTACAAGCATTCCTTGACTTTTCATATCCTAGTGATGTGCTTTATCAGAATTGAAATCAGTTGGTGTAGACAGCAAAAAATCCTTAAATCCAGGTATTACCTTTCCACCCCCTCCTCCCTGTTCCAAAGCAGTTAGTTGCAAAAGACCCCTCAGACTTTACTTGGGGATTTGTTGCAGGAGAGACAAATGTGTAAGATTTGGATTGTGAAACACCAAGGACAGACACAAGCACATAAATATAAAAGAGATGCCTGCCCTGATCAAGGCACTTAACTCTCTGAATCAAGGACCTCTTCAAGTTGTTACCAATAATACTACAGGCATGTGGTACATTAACAAGCAAGGGGGAACCAAATCATACCCCCTTTGTCAACTAGCCATGTTTGCTTGGGATATAGCTTCGTAGCATAATTTCACTCTACAAGCATCCTACATTCTGACAGAACAAAATTGAGTGGCGGACAAGCTGAGCAGGACAAGTGCAGACACTTATGAATGGAAAGTAGATCAGAGGTCTTCCAATATTTGATCCATGTGGGGGGGGAGTTTCTCAAGTGCTCCAGAACTCCATGCAAGAAGTCATGGAAAACAGATGTCTTTTTTTTTCCTTAGACAGGAAAGTTCTTGTATACTTTTCCACTCTCTCCTCTGATATCCAGGGTATTACTGAAGATTCAGAAGGAATCCCCCAAAATCACTGGTGTGACTACCTTCTGGGCCATGCAACAGTGGCTCTCCATTCTCTATGGAAATGACCAGGGGCAATTACCACAAGCCTCCTCACACACTGGATCTACTCACCAAAGATTCATTTGACTGCCAGGATGATAGGGTCTTAATTCCCTTCAGGCAGCTGATTACTGAGCATATGTAGCATGTACTAATGGAGGCAAGAAAGCCTGCTACTAGAAGACCATATGTTAGCAAACGGAAAATTGTTTTCTATTTGGTGTTGACAGCATGACCATCAGACATTCAATGCTAATTGTTTTGTGGTTTTACAATTTTTGTGAGAAATACTGCCCTATGGCATTTCTTACTCCTCCTTCAAGATTCATTGATTGGCCATTTCAGCATGTCTGCCCATGGATCCTCCTTTTTCAATATATTCTCATATTAAAATGGTTTTGCAAGGAGGTTTGCATAAAAGGCCTCATAGAAAATGTTTGCTCCATCCTTGGAATCTTAATTTTGTTTTAGAAAAGCAAACACTTGCTCCATTTGAACCAGTTTACCTGGCTGATATGGGGTTCATGTCATTGAAAACAGCTTTACTGATTGCTCTGACGTCTCTAAAAGGGTATCTTAGTTGCAAGCTCTTATCATACCTCTCAACCTCTTAGGGGAAGGAATCTGAAGAAAGCCATAAATAATGGGAGGCCCAAAAATAGGGACAATTTTTAAGTATTGCTCTTACAAACTTAGAAAATTGATAGAATAACAGGTTTTGTGTCAGCATGAATTTTCTGAAGGGTATAAAATATGAAACTTAAATGTCTGTCATTATTTTTGACTTCAATCTTTGACTTGACAAAGTTTTACCAGAAAATCACAGTTTTATGAAAAATGGACCAACAATCTTCTTTCGGCTTTTCCCGGTTAGGGATCGCCACAGTGGAACTCCGGTCCACTAATGATTGGCAGTAGATTTTTACAGTGCCGAGGTGCCAGCCAGACACCCATCCTTCAACAAAGGTATGCCCATTCAGCATGTCTTTCGAATGCCACTCGACTATGAGGAGGACATGCAGACTCCACACAGAAGGCACTCCAGCTGAGAATCAAACGGGAGAACCTCTTGCTGTGAGGCGACAACGCTACCGCTTCACCACCGTGGCAATGGACCAAAAATATAAAACAAAAATCTAGACATTCTGTGAAAATCTGTTCAGTTAAGAGGTATGGTTCTGATGGTAAATTAAGCCTACCTCATTTTCCACAGGCACAGGGTTTCTTTGAATACTAATTCTTCTTTCATACTTAAAGTGGTATCTGGGGGAGTTTAAGCAAAACTATTCATCTCCCCATTTTCTTTCCTGAGTCTAACTATAAGGGAGAAACGATACTCCATACTTTGGATGTCCACAGACAACTCAGGTACTATCTTCACAGAACTAAATATTTCAGATATTCAGCTCAGTTGTTTATTTCTTGTGAAGTTAAGAAAAGGGACAACCTGTATCAAATCAGACTATTTCCAAATGGTTGTCTAAGGCTATTATCTTTTGTTATACTCACCATAACAAAACTATTCCAGGCTGGGTCGAGGCCCACTCTGTCAGGGATTTGGTTTCAACTAAGGCTTTTTGAAAAGGGTTGGATTCTAGAAGTATTCTAGAATTAGTGACGTAGTCCTCTTTACATACATCAACAAAGCACTATAAGCTTGATCCTTTGGTACTTTTCCGTTATCGGGGAAACACTTTTAAAGAGCGCTGCACTGAAGACATCGTTGTTTGATGGTATATACTGACTGACTTCAGGCCTCTCGGTGATTTTCCAGAAAATCAAAAGTTGAGAAAACTTTAAAAGTATGTATTACAAAATACTGTTAAAGAAAATGTGTACACATCGTCAGTGCTGTTAAGCAACTGTGATGGCACTGTCAGTGAAGAAGTCCCAGCCCAAATGTAGTAAAAAAATATGGGTTGTAATGTAATTGCGTAAAATGCTTTCTATGCATGATGGAAATGGAACGTCCACTCACGTCAGGCTTTCTTCTGCCAAAATACAAATTCTGAGGAAGTGCAAGTCATTTGAAGTTTGGATTCCTGCCTTTCTTACAATTACAGCATTAAGAACTGTGGTCTCATGGAGTTCGGACAGCTTTAGACACTCTGTCCCATGTGCATGCTACTATTTTCGATTTTCTTGTCTGTCACAGAAGTGTGTCCTGGACAGCTCTTTGCCTATCAGTCAAGACATGCTACAAATCCATATAATCAAGTGTACAAAGGGAGAGAAAGCCTTTTATACATATTCAAATACAAAACATCTAGTGTGAAATCATTGTGAGCGAGTTTTAACATTCTAACCGCTCTTTACAAGTGTTGCCCCGATAACGGAAAAGTACCAATTCTTTCTCCAGGTCTAGATCAGGCTTTGGTAGGACCATTTGCCAAGGTCTCCTGGACCCTTCTCCTTCAAACCCCCAAAATTTGTAAGCTATTGTAATCTACCCATATAGCTTTGGCTACTGCAGCAGTGATCAATGTGAAGAATGTAGTACAGTTGTGTAATTAAATTTAGCATAACAGCAGATATTCAGATAATTACTGCTGGAATAGCAGTTCCATCCCTCCACCCCCCTTGATTCTTGGTGAATTGTTTTTGCTATGCTGTGGACTTTATTTTTGTTGTTCCTAGCATTGTCCTTTCAGGGCTCAACCTGTATGTCACTGTTGGCATGAAAGTTCTACGGTTTGGGGTCAATGAAGGTGCCTTGAAGCTTTGGAAGCTGGCCGGCTGTTATATCCTTGCAGGACATAGCACGTATGAATGATAGGTGCCATAATCACTGAAGTGGAAGCAGAAGACCAAACAAGGGAAAGACATCTCCAATGTGCAGTTAAGTATGATTATAGAGGATAAACAAGTCAAAATGAAATATGTGTATGATAAACTGGATTATTATTGGCCTATGTGTAGAAACCATTGAGGAAGTAATAATGATAACATGTAATGGGAGGGTATTAAAAGTTCAAAGGCAGAAAAAGCCAGTGCATAAGTCTGAGGTACAAACAACTACAGAATGTCAAAACAGGAGGGCTGAAAGGATTTCTGGCTGCATTCAAGGTCAAGAAGTTTGCACATTTTTCATACCTAGGCTTTTAAGAATGTATAATGTTGTGCAGCAACCCAGCAACTTTTAAAGTAGCTTACTATTGTGTTACAGACTTAGACAAAGTAGCTGAAAGTTCTTAACCATCGAGACAAAGTAAGAGCTGTGTTCTGAATAATTTGCAGTACCCAAAAATTTCTGGAGGAGGTATCAGTGACTGTAAGAAACTATGAACAATTTGTTTTTAGGTTTCTGTATCTGTGGCTACATTATGCAGCTGAGTGTTTCAGAGGAAAGAAAAAATATGTTACTAATGTGACTGGGGATGAGATTTTTGTTTAATGCAAGGGAATGTTAAGTATGATCAGGCAGAACCTTCCATAATTACAAGCAAACAAACAACGTGAGTGCACTCATGTTTAGTAATGTAGTTGGGTTATACTTCATTTTTATTTGTAGTTCATCCAGATTGGATCCTAGTGATAAAATACATAAAAAAACACCAGCAAAGCTACATCAAAGAGAAGGAAGATTCATGTTATTGGGAACAGCTCATCTGCTCAGCTTGTTAACTGCCACTTATTCTCTATCACTGACCAACTAAATAACTCCAGTGAACATATAAACATCTACAAATACTCAAGCATGTTACTTGTTCAAGCTGTTTCATTTAACAACCTATTGTCTGCAAGGTACCAGGTGCAACTGAAACCCTCACAAAAAAGTAGACTCTCAGTCACTAATCAGTCACTTTCTAGAACAAGCATCATTAATTAGTCGCTTTCTAGAATACACCATTGCTACATAGTAATTCAGCAAATATTCTCACGTTAATTTGAGAGCTTTTCTAATGCTAGCTATTACTATCTACAAGCTCCCTTTTCTCATCTTCTATCTTATGAATACCAATCACTAGTTTTGCCATAATACTAAAGATAATGCTATTTATTTAATTAAGAATTCCATTTACCTTAAGCTGCACTGATAAGGGTTTCCCTAATGTAACTTCTGCCTTATGGAATCCTACTACTACAGATCTAAGAAAATTTCCTGCAAATGCACCTTATATCAAGGCTGCTTTGATTAACTGGAATGCCACTGCATCGTTAAACCTCCCTAGCACCATCAATGTGCCTGACTTTTTGTGTCTCCCTTTTTTTCCTTCTAAAGTCAGAGGTATATCTAAAACTGCTCAAAATGCAAAGCTACTATAGTTACTTGCAAATGTTATATTGTCTAAATACTGCTAATATTTTAACACTGTCTCACTTTTGAGTTGCTGTGTTACTATCATTTTATTGTTTTTGTTATATTACTATTAGCAGTGTTTGACTATTAAGGCCTAGGCTGGGGCGGAAAAGGGTCATTTGTCAAGTCCACCTATCCATTTAATAAAATCAATACATAAAATAAGTAAAAATAGTTTATAACTTGGCAACATCAGTCCCAATAAAATTAATAAGATGAAGCCCTGTTGAACCTGCAAGGGATACTAAGCAATCCTGCTTTAGAATTACCACTGAAATGATTTGTCAACAGTCTTTTATTAGCAAGACTAGCATAGCTTACGACTTGACAGATCATTCTTTTTGGCTCCTTTCACTTCATAAGTTTTCCCAAAGGCTATACAAGTCAGTTAGTTTTCTGTATAACAGATCTTGGACAGCCTGCAAACTGGATACATTCTAAAGCAGTTCCTGTCTGGCCTGTATCACAACTCATTTTCATGACCTCTTTTTATTTGCCATTCTTTTTTTCTGAATGTGTCTCTATTTTTTGCTTAGATTGTGTGAGGTATAAAATTTCTCCTATTCTACATCACTCCTTTATTGAATAAAAAAAAAACAATAATCTTTTAATTTTATGCAACTATCTATACTTTTCATCTGCTGAGAACATTATTCCCATTGCACATCTCTCAGCATTTGTTCACTATGACAAATCAGCCATTTGTAGCTCTAAATATAAATGATTTTTACTAAAAGTAGTGTTTGACATTAAATACCGTATACTTTCTTGTGAGATCTTAACGAATATCCGTAACATATGAGAGCTTTTTTGTCTTCTTCTCATGCTACTTTGGAGTTTGGGTCACTGTCTGGAAAAATGTCACTGTCAGTTGTTACTGTTATTTCCTGTGCATTATGAGGTCTAAATGTTTCAGAAATTAGCAGTGTGTGTTAAGTATATGTTTTTCATTAGTAATTATAAGCACATGGCATTTTATCTCAGTAATCTTATGATTCTCTTAATTTTTTTTTATCCGTACTGTGTATGCATCACTTTTAACAGTGATATATTTAATGTTCTTACATGATCTGAAATGTATGTATCCTTTTTGCTTATTTCTGTGACATTGTCCATGTCTTGCTGTGGGACAAATAAATAATCTGTTCTGCCTTTTTGCACCTCTTTCTTTCAGGAGCAAGTTTATTCAATGTGGTCTTTTTTTAAAATATCATCAAATATCTGTCCACTTCTGTTTTGCCATTTCACCTTTTAAGAAGTGTTTTGCCGTAAACTGGTATTTCCATATAGTCTGTCTACAGGTATACCACATGAGAAATTAACATCTCCTAAAGTCTTCAGATAATCTGTGGTTGCCATATCCCTCCATACTTTTAAAAAATCCTGGAAAAGACTGGAGTAATCCATATTAGCAGCATAAACTTATTGTCTCCCCTTTATACTTATTCTGTCTCTGCCACTGCTCCTACATTCCTGTTAAGAAGGATAGCAACTGCTCTCTTCTTGCCACCCAGTTTGCAGTCCATGAATTCCTGCCAAATGTGGAACTGTTTTGCCTGCTGAAGCAGTATTATGTGTATATTATCACTTAAATATTCCTGCCCTTTCATGGGGTATATGCAACACCATATATTCTATGGTTTAAACCTTAACGCAGAATGTGTTATTGTCTAGACCTTGTTCGTACAATCTGCTTTAAACCTTTCAGTCTGACCTGCATCTTCTTGTGTCTTCAAACCCTGGCTTGCCCCCTCACCATCATAAACACCATTGCATTTCTTGTCTTTCTCCCTCAACTGATAAAAAAGCTACTTTGGCAGTAATAACTTGCCTGCATTCAGAGTAAGAACCAGCAGAGCTGATGAGTAACAGAAATCCCCTTTCCTGTTCCACTGCCTGACTTGCACCTACCTGTTTACAGAAAAATAACTTACTATATTCAATGTGGCAAGACTCTCGGTACAGTAGACTACATATACATTAACATACTAAAAAGTTTGAAAAAAATAATTGACTTGTATCATCTGAATCAAGGTACAAAACTGTGTTATGGTGCCATAAATTTCTTCTCAGTTCACCTGCTACCTTTTGGGTGCCTTGTCTGCATCCTTCTCAAGACAGTATCCTTTGTGTGCTGTAGCGTGCAGACCAGTGAACTAGTAAGTTAGATACAATGCATCATAAGGTCATATGTTTCCTTTCCCTTCCTAGTGAGCATCCGTTTGCCTTACTCCAGTGCAACATGTTCAAGAACTGAGTACCATAGTACGTGTGCCCATTTCTTCCTTCCTAGAGAGATAGAGTTGAGTGCTTGCTTAGTTCTACTTATTATTCTTATGAGCACCATTCACTGTCTTTATGCAATTTATTTTCACTGCAGCTTGTGTAATAGATTTGTTCAGATCTTCCACACATGCAAAATATTACAAGTATTCATTTCATGCTTGCATGAGATTATATGTTTATTACTCAACATCACAGGGGAGTGCATGTAATTCCATATCATGCAATGATGCATTGACAGACAGTCCTCTTCTTGATACCTTATGTTACTCTCATGCATTAATTGCATATTAAAAAAGAATACTTATCTAAAGAATTCTTATAGTGTTACCTTCAAAAGCGTCTGAGGTTAGAGCTGTAGAACACAAAATATGTATAAATACAGATTAGACAGTAATTATTTGCTTGTACTTATTCATACACATTTACTGCATCGCATGCACTTTTGAATTGTGGTTGTCGAAACAGTTCAAGTTATCTTTATTTTCATTTTTAATGGAAGCAATAATTAACTACATGGTTAATTAAATTAATAATTAATGAACTAATTTACAAACTTTCTGATCAACTGTTCTAATTCTCATGTATTAGCCAAGATGGCCTTTCTATCTTCTTGCCTTCATCCACCAGTAATCTTGTTACATGGAAAGTAAACAAATAGCTAAACAAAAGAAAAAAAGTAACAAAATAAAGAAATATTGTTTATTTATTTTAGTTAGTTAGTTATGTATGTATGAATCTATCTACCTACTTATCTATTTATCTATCTTTGCTTGCCGGGAATGTCTGACTGGAATAAAAACCTTTTTCAGCAGAGGCCTAGGAAGAAAAGTTCCACATTTAATCCCAGTTTTGGCATATCATGTAACTGTATTTTATGTATATCAGAATACAAAATATAGATAAGCATATGTACATGAGAGAAAAGGTGTCACTATAGTTTATATACGTATAATTTACAAACAGAGGATATACATAAATAGCATAAGTATATACAGCATTCAACACTCACTAGAAATTGACAAAGGCTTGTATATAGCAGAGAGAGGGATATAACATTGCAAAAGATACTGTGATATTACCTACAATTTATATCAATTAAAAAGTGGAAAGAAGAGGTAACTTAAATATGGATAATATTAGAAAGGGGGGTGGTTGATAATGAAATATTGTGTAATATATTAGTAGCAGAGTGATTATCAAAGTACCGTTAAATGTATGACTGAGACGTAAAGTAATTAGTAAAGTGAGAAAGGATGGGGGCTACTAGGACTTTTATAAGGAGTATTAGTTTTGGGTAGATGAGAAGAGAGAATGATGAAACTGTGATGAAGAGGGGACAGTGAGATGGTGGTTGATCTAGCTAGAGAGAAGAAGAGATTGTATGCATTCACTTAGAGCCTGTGATTGATATAATTTATGTAAAAAAAATTACTACCTGTTATTTAATGAGTATCTTTCTGGCCCAATTGAGAAAAAGGGTGGAGATGGGGGAAAAAGTATTTTGAGAAAAGGTAGCAGGTGTAACCAAAATTTTATTGTAGCCATGAGCTAAGCAGTAGCAAAGCCGATTTTTGCTTAGATATGGTTTTACTAGTAACTTGAAAATAAGTGTCTTGTCTGTCTGTTTGTTTTCAGCAGGATAGAGTTCCAATATTTAGTGACTTAGTGGGAGTATAGAGAATCCATGAGTTGCTTGTCTGGATATAGAGAAGAGAATTTTGTTACTTGATTGTAGTAGTCTAGAACTGGAGTATTTTGTAATAATGGGCATTTTTTTAGGGAAATTAATTAAGTTTTGGGCTATATTGAGTTGTGAATACTCAAGGTAGTGAGGGAGTTCTAGTCAGTGTAAATCTCTAAGGATTATGCATTGGTGGATTTCAGTGGGGTATTTGCTGCAAATTTGGCTGTTTTATTATAACATGCATGTACTTTAGTTTTAAGGGTGGCACTGAGATTTGTAAAGATGGTGAATGCATATAGAAGGGATGGAAATAGGTAGGCAGTGGCTTTACAGACTCGGTGAGAAAATATTTTGCTCTCTCTATTGATCCTAGTTTCCAATTCAACAGGTAAGACTGAGTAGTTTAATTTGTGGTATGCATTCAATTTTTGTGTTGTTGGATGACAGGATGTGGAATTTGTGTTTTTGTTCTGACAGACGCATGGTAGTAAAGAACATTAGTTTTGTCATGTTGAGGAGCAGGTTGGCATTAGTGATTCAGGATTTTGTTGCTAGGAAAGCCTGTTGAGTGATACCTTATAGGGTATATAGTGATTTTGCAGGGTAGATGAGTATGACATTGATTGCATATTGAATAAGAGTTGGTTGTTGAGAAGCAGTATGGAGTTTGTTGATAAATATGTTAAAAAAGAGAGGCCCAAATACTGAACCTTGGGGAACCACAACTGTAACTGGCAGGAAAGCTGAGAGGTCTTGCTTCAGCTTAACTGCCTTTTGGCTGTTTGACGGATAATTGTGGAACCAGGTTATAGCTGATTTGTTTAGACCAAGAGATGCTAGTTCAAATAGTAGTTTCTGTTATGCTACCAGGTAAACAGCTATTGACAGGTTGAGAAAACTAGATGAAACTGGATCCCCATTGTTTCTGTGTTGATTGATGGTGTTGGTAAAGCTGATGAGAGTGGTTGTGGCACTGGGATTGGGTTCTAATCCATACTGTATGGGAGAAAGTAAGCTATGGTCATTAAAGAATTTGATTAGTTGGGAGTGTATACATCTCTCCAGAAATTTTGATGGGGTGACAGGATCACTTTAGGTCAATAATTTGTCAGGTCTGTTAAGTTGCCACAATTATGAAGGGGGGTTATGAATAATTTATCCAGGTTGTTGGGACAAAGCTTTCATGTATGGGTCTGTTGATTAGGATGGAAATGGAGAATGCTATGGATGCAGCTGCAGTCATTAGGTATTCTGTTTGTAGGTCTCCAGCTTTTAGGGTTGTCAGCTTTAATTTTAGTGCATATTTTTAATGTTGCGGTAATGACAGGTGTGGGTATGAACTGCTGTACAGTATTATGGGTTTCTGGAATGGTGGATGGTAGATTCAAGTTTTATTTAGTGATTGCTAGGAATGAGTTAATGAATAAAGTAAATAATTAAGCACATGAGTTAAATCATCCAAATTTAATCCAGAATGCTTGGGGACAATATATTGAATTGGAGAAAAGTGAGTCACTCTTTACTGTTGTCTACAACTTGCTGCTTAAGTTAATTACTTTTGCTTGGCCTGTGTGCATTCTCTGTTTTTCCTTTGTTTCCCTAGTGCA